>NC_084574.2:32497500-32590000 GCF_033978685.3 Nerophis lumbriciformis | reverse complement strand
CGCCGGACGACATACGCCAACATCTGCCAGTGGATCGTAAATGCCTGGGCGGATATTTCGGTCACAACTGTGGTCCGAGCTTTCCGGAAGGCAATGACTTCGACGAGACGGAGCCGGCCATTTTGGATCCCGTATTCGCCCAACTTTTTAATTCGGACACCGAAGGAGAAGAATTCGAGGGATTTATGAATGAAGAATAACTTCAGAAAGTGAGCGTTATGTTTATTTTGTGTGTTGTGACATTAATGTTCGAGCAACATTAAGTTATTGATGTTATTGCTCTGCACTATTTTGAATTTTACTATGTTTGTGATTGCACATTTGCACATTACCGTACATTTTGGGAGTGAACAGAGTTGTTAGAACGCTGGTTTTTAATATATTATTAAAGTTTGACTGACCTATCTGACTGTTTTTTTGACATTCCCTTTAGCGCAGTTAGATGCGGCTTATAACACGGGGCGGCTTATAGGTGGACAAAGTTTTGAAATATGCCGTTCATTGAAGGCGCGGCTTATAACCCAGGGCGGCTTATGGTGCGGAAAATACGGTAATTCATTTTCTACCACTTGTCCTTAATAATGTTGACAAAATAATAGAATGATAAATGACACAATATGTTACTGCACATGTCAGCAGACTAATTAGGAGCCTTAGTTTGCTTACTTGCTAATAAAAGACAAGTTGTCTTAAATGTTCACTATTTTATTTAAGGATTTAACTGCAATAAGAAACATATGTTTGATGTACCCTAAGATTTTTTGTTAAAATAAAGCCAGTAATACACATTTTTTGTGGTCCCCTTTATTTAGAAAAGTACCAAAATAATTTTAGTACCGGTACCAAAATATTGGTATCGTTACAACACTAATATATATATATATATATATATATGTATGTGTGGGAAAAAAAAATCACAAGACTATTTCATCTCTACAGGCCTGTTTCATGATTTTAATGGGAGCATTCGCATACCATGGTACATATAGGGCACAGAGTGGGTGGGTACAAGAACAACATTAAATTGAGCTACAGCTGCATGAACAATATACGACAAATCATCTCAAACCACAACAAAACAATTGCAAATGAGCCGTCGACCCCCAGTCAGAGCGACTCCAAAACCAACAAAGCATGTAACTGTCGAAAGAAACCTGATTGCCCCCTCAACGGGGGGTGCTTACAAACATCAGTTGTCTACCAATCTAAGGTAATACGCAAGGACATTAACACATCCGACACATATGTAGGATTAACCGAGGGTGAATTCAAAACCAGATGGAACAATCACAAGGCTTCTTTCAGGAACAAAAACCTGCGAAATACCACAGAACTCAGCAAACACATTTGGGACCTCAAAGACAATAATGTTGAATATTCAATAACATGGCAAATTCTTGCATCCAGCACACCTTACAATAGTGGTAATAAAAGATGCAACCTATGCTTGAAAGAGAAACTGTTTATTATTTACCGTCCAGACCTGTCATCCCTCAACAAGCGCAGCGAAATTGTAACAACATGCCGCCATAGACGGAAACACCTCCTAGGTAACACATGAGCCAATCACCACGCCCCTAGGCCAGCCTGTACCCACCCACTCTGTGCCCTATATGAACCATGGTATGCGAATGCTCCCATTAAAATCTCCTGACGATTGAGGGTACCCCCCCTCATGAAACAGGCCTGTAGAGATGAAATAGTCTTGTGATTTTTTTTCCCACACATACATATATTGCGCTCTACTACGGTATCGAGCACTATTTTTTGGATAACCTTATTAAGACATATATATATATATATATAATGTGTATTTTAGGCTTTAATCAAACAAAATATGCTAAAATGCTAGCATAAAACATTAGCATGCTAACATAGGAGAAGTTAACATACTTCTAAGTTGGCGCCAAGTATCAAAAACTATGAGCTTAATGATTAAACAAACAAGCATAAATCGTTAGCATATAAATGTTAGCAGATGACAGGAAGAAAAAACAATAATACAACATTCTCCTTCATCCATTTGTGTTGTGTTCTCAGTGCATGCATGGACGACAACTGGCCTGCTCAGGTTGTCCCACAGAAGTAAGAAGCTTGCCTCTTCTGAGCTGGAGTTTGTGGCTCCTGACACGCCCATTCTTATCTCTAATCTCCACCTGTAAATCCCGGCGTGGCTGGAAGTGGACGCACAAAGCCAAGGGAAGGAAGCAGTGAGGGTGTCACCAAAAGGGCAACAAATCAAGGATGAAAACAATGGCCGGCAAGAGAAAGTTGGGATATATTTGAGACGAGGAGTTTCAAGGTGAGGTAAATTACTGGCGCTATATTCAGCTGCCACAGCACGTCGGGCGATTGATTGCCTATTAAATTAGCTATTAACCAAACAAGGCGCCGGCGCTACTATATCAGGCCGCGATCAATGCGCTTCAAAAAGTGAACAGGATGATTGCGAAATGACTTTCTCCCAATGTAGGATTTAAGCTTTGCCCTCTCCGAGTCTTACAGTAAATCCCTTTTTCCAGGCGGCGTCCAGTTTTTCAACGCGGCTCTCCTCTATCAGCGCGGGATGTTTCAGTGTGCGGTTGCGGCGCCAAATAGATCAGCTCAAAGCCGGAGAGCCAAATCTAATTTGTGAGGTTATCACTGTCAATTCTCAGCCTGCAGCGACACTGAAATACGGGCTGGCCCCCGACGGATGAAGAACGTTTCGGCCTGAACTTTATTTCGACATCAGACTGTGGTGAGAGAAGATAGCTAAAATGCCGGCTTAAAACGATAGCATGTTGGCGTTAAAATGATGACACAGGATGAGTTATCATACTTGTAAGATGGCGCCAAGTATCAAAAACCATAATTTTAGGCTTTAATCAAACAGAATTTGCTAAATTGTTAGCATATATAATTAGCATGCTAACATAGAAGTTAAGATACTTCTAAGATGGCGCCAAGTATCAAAAACCATAATTTTAGGCTTTAATCAAACAAAATTTGCTAAATTGTTAGCATAAATAATTAGCATGCTAACATAGAAGTTAAGATACTTCTAAGATGGCGCCAAGTATCAAAAACCATGATTTTAGGCTTTAATCAAACAAAATGTGCTAAAATGCTACCATAAATAATTAGCATGCTAACATAGGAGAAGTTAACATACTTCTGAGATGGCGCCAAGTATCAAAAACCATCATTTTAGGCTTTAATCTAACAAAATTTGCTAAAATGCTAGCATATATAATTAGCATGCTAACATAGGATGAGTTATCATACTTGTAAGATGGTGCCAAGTATCAAAAACAATGATTTTAGGTTTTAATCAAACACAATTAAATACAACCATAAAATGTTAGCACGCTAATGTTGGCATGCTAACACAGGATGAGTTATCATACTTGTAAGATGGCGCCAAGTATCAAAAACCATAATTTTAGGCTTTAATCAAACAAAATTTGCTAAATTGTTAGCATAAATAATTAGCATGCTAACATAGAAGTTAAGATACTTCTAAGATGGCGCCAAGTATCAAAAACCATAATTTTAGGCTTTCATCAAACAAAATGTGCTAAAATGCTAGCATAAATATTTAGCATGCTAACATAAGAGAAGTTAACATACTTCTAAGATGGCGCCAAGTACCGTATTTTTCGGACTGTAAGTCGCTCCGGAGTATAAGTCGCACCGGCCGAAAATGCATAATAAAGTAGGAAAAAAACATATATAAGTCGCACTGGAGTATAAGTCGCATTTTTTGGGGAAATTTATTTGATAGAACCCAACACCAAGAATAGACATTTGAAAGGCAATTTAAAATAAATAAAGAATAGTGAACAACAGGCTGAATAAGTGTACGTTATATGACGCATAAATAACCAACTGAGAACGTGCCTGGTATGTTAACGTAACATATTATGGTAAGAGTCATTCAAATAACTGTAACATATAGAACATGCTATACGTTTACCAAACAATCTGTCACTCCTAATCGCTAAATCCCATGAAATCTTATACGTCTAGTCTCTTACGTGAATGAGCTAAATAATATTATTTGATATTTTACGATAATGTGTTAATAATTTCACACATAAGTTGGTCCTGAGTATAAGTCGCACCCCCGACCAAACTATGAAAAAAACTGCGACTTATACTCCGAAAAATACGGAATCAAAAACCATGATTTTAGGCTTTAATCAAACAAAATGTGCTAAAATGCTAACATAAATAATTAGCATGCTAACATAGGAGAAGTTAACATACTTCTGAGATGGCGCCAAGTATCAAAAACCATCATTTTAGGCTTTAATCTAACAAAATTTGCTAAAATGCTAGCATATATAATTAGCATGCTAACATAGGATGAGTTATCATACTTGTAAGATGGTGCCAAGTATCAAAAACAATGATTTTAGGTTTTAATCAAACACAATTAAATACTACCATAAAATGTTAGCACGCTAATGTTGGCATGCTAACACAGGATGAGTTATCATACTTGTAAGATGGGGCCAAGTATCAAAAACCATCATTTTAGGCTTTGATCAAACAAAATGTGCTAAAATGCTAGCATAAATAATTAGCATGCTAACATAGAAGTTAACATACGTCCAAGATGGTACCAAGTATCAAAATCCATAATTTTAGGCTTTAATCAAACACAATTTGCTAAAATGCTAGCATAAATAATTAGCATGCTAACATAGGAGAAGTTAACATACTTCTAAGATGGTGCCAAGTATCAAAAACCATGATTTTAGGCTTTAATCAAACAAAATGTGCTAAAATGCTATCATAAATATATAGCATGCTAACATAGGAGAAGTTAACATACTTCTAAGATGGCGCCAAGTATCAAAAACCATGATTTTAGGCTTTAATTAAACAAAATTAGCTAACATACTAGCATAAATAATTAGCATGCTAACATAGGAGAAGTTAACATACTTCCAAGATGGTGCCAAGTATCAAAATCCATAATTTTAGGCTTTAATCAAATAACATTTGCTAAAATACTAGCATAAATAATTAGCATGCTAACAAACACAATTAAATACTACCATAAAATGTTAGCACGCTAATGTTGGAATGCTAACACAGGATGAGTTATCATACTTGTAAGATGGCGCCAAGTATCAAAACCCATAATTTTAGGCTTTAATCAAACAAAATTTGCTAAATTGTTAGCATAAATAATTAGCATGCTAACATAGAAGTTAAGATACTTCTAAGATGGCGCCAAGTATCAAAAACCATCATTTTAGGCTTTGATCAAACAAAATGTGCTAAAATGCTAGCATAAATATTTAGCATGCTAACATAAGAGAAGTTAACATACTTCTAAGATGGCGCCAAGTACCGTATTTTTCGGACTGTAAGTCGCTCCGGAGTATAAGTCGCACCGGCCGAAAATGCATAATAAAGTAGGAAAAAAACATATATAAGTCGCACTGGAGTATAAGTCGCATTTTTTGGGGAAATTTATTTGATAGAACCCAACACCAAGAATAGACATTTGAAAGGCAATTTAAAATAAATAAAGAATAGTGAACAACAGGCTGAATAAGTGTACGTTATATGAGGCATAAATAACCAACTGAGAACGTGCCTGGTATGTTAACGTGACATATTATGGTAAGAGTCATTCAAATAACTATAACATATAGAACATGCTATACGTTTACCAAACAATCTGTCACTCCTAATCGCTAAATCCCATGAAATCTTATACGTCTAGTCTCTTACGTGAATGAGCTAAATAATATTATTTGATATTTTACGATAATGTGTTAATAATTTCACACATAAGTTGGTCCTGAGTATAAGTCGCACCCCCGACCAAACTATGAAAAAAACTGCGACTTATACTCCGAAAAATACGGTATCAAAAACCAGGATTTTAGGCTTTAATCAAACAAAATGTGCTAAAATGCTACCATAAATAATTAGCATGCTAACATAGGAGAAGTTAACATACTTCTGAGATGGCGCCAAGTATCAAAAACCATCATTTTAGGCTTTAATCTAACAAAATTTGCTAAAATGCTAGCATATATAATTAGCATGCTAACATAGGATGAGTTATCATACTTGTAAGATGGTGCCAAGTATCAAAAACAATGATTTTAGGTTTTAATCAAACACAATTAAATACCACCATAAAATGTTAGCACGCTAATGTTGGCATGCTAACACAGGATGAGTTATCATACTTGTAAGATGGGGCCAAGTATCAAAAAACATAATTTTAGGCTTTGATCAAACAAAATGTGCTAAAATGCTAGCATAAATAATTAGCATGCTAACATAGAAGTTAACATACTTCCAAGATGGTACCAAGTATCAAAATCCATAATTTTAGGCTTTAATCAAACACAATTTGCTAAAATGCTAGCATAAATAATTAGCATGCTAACATAGGAGAAGTTAACATACTTCCAAGATGGTGCCAAGTATAAAAATCCATAATTTTAGGCTTTAATCAAACAAAATGTGCTAAAATGCTATCATAAATATATAGCATGCTAACATAGGAGAAGTTAACATACTTCTAAGATGGCGCCAAGTATCAAAAACCATGATTTTAGGCTTTAATTAAACAAAATTTGCTAAAATACTAGCATAAATAATTAGCATGCTAACATAGGAGAAGTTAACATACTTCCAAGATGGTGCCAAGTATCAAAATCCATAATTTTAGGCTTTAATCAAATAACATTTGCTAAAATACTAGCATAAATAATTAGCATGCTAACAAACACAATTAAATACTACCATAAAATGTTAGCACGCTAATGTTGGAATGCTAACACAGAATGAGTTATCATACTTGTAAGATGGTGCCAAGTACAAACCTCGTTTCCATATGAGTTGGGAAATTGTGTTAGATGTAAATATAAACGGAATACAATGATTTGCAAATCATTTTCAACCCATATTCAGTTGAATATGCTACAAAGACATAGGAGAAGTTAACATACTTCTAAGATGGTGGCAAGTACCAAAAACCATAATTTTAGGCTTTAATCAAACAAAATTTGCTAAAACGCTAGCATAAATAATTAGCATGCTAACATAGGATGAGTTATCATACTTGTAAGATGGTGCCAAGTATCAAAAACAATGATTTTAGGCTTTAATCAAACACAATTAAATACTACCATAAAATATTAGCACGCTAATGTTGGAATGCTAACACAGGATGAGTTATCATACTTCTAAGATGGCGCCAAGTATCAAAAACCATAATTTTAGGCTTTAATCAAACAAAATGTGCTAAAATGCTAGCATAAATAATTAGCATGCTAACATAAGAGAAGTTAACAAACTTCTAAGATGGTGCCAAGTATCAAAATCCAAAATTTTAGGCTTTAATCAAACAAAATGTGCTAAAATGCTAGCATAAATAATTAGCATGCTAACAAAGGAGAAGTTAACATACTTCTGAGATGGCGCCAAGTGTCAAAAACCATGATTTTAGGCTTTAATCATACAACATTTGCTAAAATGCTAGCATAAATAATTAGCATGCTAACATAGGAGAAGAAAACATACTTCTAAGATGGCGCCAAGTATCAAAAACCATAATTTTAGGCTTTAATTAAACATTTGCTAAAATGCTAGCATGAATAATTAGCATGCTAGCATTAGCGTGCTAACATTTTATGGTACCATAAAATGTTAGCACGCTAATGTTAGCATGCTAACACAGGATGAGTTATTATACTTGTAAGATGGCGCCAAGTATCAAAAACCATAATTTTAATCTTTAATTAAACAAAATGTGCTAAAATGCTAGCATAAATAATTAGCATGCTAACATAGGAGAAGTTAACATACTTCTAAAATGGCGTCAAGTATCAAAAACCATAATTTTAGGCTTTAATCAAACAAAATGTGCTAAAATGCTAGCATAAATAATTAGCATGCTAACATAGGAGAAGTTAACATACTTGTAAGATGGCGCAAAGTATCAAAAACCATGACTTTAGGCTTTAATCAAACAAAATGTGCTAAAATGCTAGCATAAATAATTAGCATGCTAACATAGAAGTTAACATACTTCTAAGATGGTGGTAAGTATAAAAAAAACATAATTTTAGGCTTTAATCAAACAAAATTTGCTAAAATGCTAGCATAAATAAATAGCATGATAACATAGAAGTTAACATACTTCTAAGATGGCGCCAAGTATCAAAAACCATGATTTTAGACTTTAATCAAACAAAATTTGCTAAAATGCTAGCATAAATAATTAGCATGCTAACATAGGAGAAGTTAACATACTTCCAAGTTGGTGCCAAGTATCAAAAACCATAATTTTAGGCTTTAGTCAAACAAAATTAAATACTACCATAAAATGTTAGCACACTAATGTTGGCATGCTAACACAGGATGAGTTATCATACTTGTAAGATGGCGCCAAGTATCAAAAACCATAATTTTAGGCTTTAATCAAACAAAATGTGCTAAAATGCTAGCATAAATAATTAGCATGCTAACATAGAAGTTAACATACTTCTAAGATGGTGCCAAGTATCAAAATCCATAATTTTAGGCTTTAATCAAACAAAATTTGCTAAAATGTTAGCATAAATAATTAGCATGCTAACATAGGAGAAGTTAATATACTTCTAAGATGGCGCCAAGTATCAAAAACCATGCCTTTAGGCTTTAATCAAACAAAATGTGCTAAAATGCTAGCATAAATAATTAGCATGCTAACATAGAATTTAAAATACTTCTAAGATGGTGGTAAGTATAAAAAAAACATAATTTTAGGCTTTAATCAAACAAAATGTGCTAAAATGCTATCATAAATAATTAGCATGCTAACATAGAAGACGTTAACATACTTCTAAGATGGCGCCAAGTATCAAAAACCATGATTTTAGGCTTTAATTAAACAAAATGTGCTAAAATACTAGCATAAATAATTTGCATGCTAACATAGGAGAAGTTAACATACTTCCAAGATGGTGCCAAGTATCAAAATCCATAATTTTAGGCTTTAATCAAATAACATTTGCTAAAATACTAGCATAAATAATTAGCATGCTAACAAACACAATTAAATACTACCATAAAATGTTAGCACGCTAATGTTGGAATGCTAACACAGAATGAGTTATCATACTTGTAAGATGGTGCCAAGTACAAACCCCGTTTCCATATGAGTTGGGAAATTGTGTTAGATGTAAATATAAACGGAATTCAATGATTTGCAAATCATTTTCAACCCATATTCAGTTGAATATGCTACAAAGACATAGGAGAAGTTAGCATACTTCTAAGATGGTGCCAAGTACCAAAAACCATAATTTTAGGTTTTAATCAAACAAAATGTGCTAAAGTGCTAGCATAAATAATTAGCATGCTAACATAGAAGTTAACATACTTCCAAGATGGTGCCAAGTATCAAAATCCATAATTTTAGGCTTTAATCAAACAAAATGTGCTAAAATGTTAGCATAAATAATTAGCATGCTAACATAGGAGAAGTTAATATACTTCTAAGATGGCGCCAAGTATCAAAAACCATGACTTTAGGCTTTAATCAAACAAAATGTGCTAAAATGCTAGCATAAATAATTAGCATGCTAACATAGGAGAAGTTAACATACTTCCAAGATGGTGCCAAGTATAAAAATCCATAATTTTAGGCTTTAATCAAACAAAATGTGCTAAAATGCTATCATAAATAATTAGCATGCTAACATAGGAGAAGTTAACATACTTCTAAGATGGCGCCAAGTATCAAAAAACATGATTTTAGGCTTTAATTAAACAAAATTTGCTAAAATACTAGCATAAATAATTTGCATGCTAACATAGGAGAAGTTAACATACTTCCAAGATGGTGCCAAGTATCAAAATCCATAATTTTAGGCTTTAATCAAATAACATTTGCTAAAATACTAGCATAAATGAATAGCATGCTAACAAACACAATTAAATACTACCATAAAATGTTAGCACGCTAATGTTGGAATGCTAACACCGGATGAGTTATCATACTTCTAAGATGGCGCCAAGTATCAAAAAACATGATTTTAGGCTTTAATCAAACAAAATGTGGTAAAATGCTAGCATAAATAATTAGCATGCTAACATAGGAGAAGTTAACATACTTCCAAGATGGTGCCAAGTATAAAAATCCATAATTTTAGGCTTTAATCAAACAAAATGTGCTAAAATGCTATCATAAATATATAGCATGCTAACATAGGAGAAGTTATCATACTTCTAAGATGGCGCCAAGTATCAAAAACCATGATTTTAGGCTTTAATTAAACAAAATTTGCTAAAATACTAGCATAAATAATTTGCATGCTAACATAGGAGAAGTTAACATACTTCCAAGATGGTGCCAAGTATAAAAATCCATAATTTTAGGCTTTAATCAAACAAAATGTGCTAAAATGCTATCATAAATAATTAGCATGCTAACATAGGAGAAGTTAACATACTTCTAAGATGGCGCCAAGTATCAAAAACCATGATTTTAGGCTTTAATTAAACAAAATTTGCTAAAATACTAGCATAAATAATTTGCATGCTAACATAGGAGAAGTTAACATACTTCCAAGATGGTGCCAAGTATCAAAATCCATAATTTTAGGCTTTAATCAAATAACATTTGCTAAAATACTAGCATAAATAATTAGCATGCTAACAAACACAATTAAATACTACCATAAAATGTTAGCACGCTAATGTTGGAATGCTAACACAGAATGAGTTATCATACTTGTAAGATGGTGCCAAGTACAAATCTCGTTTCCATATGAGTTGGGAAATTGTGTTAGATGTAAATATAAACGGAATACAATGATTTGCAAATCATTTTCAACCCATATTCAGTTGAATATGCTACAAAGACATAGGAGAAATTAACATACTTCTAAGATGGTGCCAAGTACCAAAAACCATAATTTTAGGCTTTAATCAAACAAAATTTGCTAAAATGCTTGCATAAATAATTAGCATGCTAACATAGGATGAGTTATCATACTTGTAAGATGGTGCCAAGTATCAAAAACAATGATTTTAGGCTTTAGTCAAACAAAATTAAATACTACCATAAAATGTTAGCACGCTAATGTTGGCATGCTAACACAGGATGAGTTATCATACTTGTAAGATGGCACCAAGTATCAAAAACCATAATTTTAGGCTTTAATCAAACAAAATGTGCTAAAATGCTAGCATAAATAATTAGCATGCTAACATAAGAGAAGTTAACAAACTTCTAAGATGGTGCCAAGTATCAAAATCCAAAATTTTAGGCTTTAATCAAACAAAATTTGCTAAAATGCTAGCATAAATAATTAGCATGCTAACAAAGGAGAAGTTAACATACTTCTGAGATGGCGCCAAGTGTCCAAAACCATGATTTTAGGCTTTAATCATAGAACATTTGCTAAAATGCTAGCATAAATAATTAGCATGCTAACATAGGAGAAGAAAACATACTTCTAAGATGGCGCCAAGTATCAAAAACCATAATTTTAGGCTTTAATTAAACATTTGCTAAAATGCTAGCATGAATAATTAGCATGCTAACATTAGCGTGCTAACATTTTATGGTACCATAAAATGTTAGCACGCTAATGTTAGCATGCTAACACAGGATGAGTTATTATACTTGTAAGATGGCGCCAAGTATCAAAAACCATAATTTTAATCTTTAATTAAACAAAATGTGCTAAAATGCTAGCATAAATAATTAGCATGATAACATAGGAGAAGTTAACATACTTCTAAAATGGCGTCAAGTATCAAAAACCATAATTTTAGGCTTTAATCAAACAAAATGTGCTAAAATGCTAGCATAAATAATTAGCATGCTAACATAGGAGAAGTTAACATACTTGTAAGATGGCGCAAAGTATCAAAAACCATGACTTTAGGCTTTAATCAAGCAAAATGTGCTAAAATGCTAGCATAAATAATTAGCATGCTAACATAGAAGTTAACATACTTCTAAGATGGTGGTAAGTATAAAAAAAACATAATTTTAGGCTTTAATCAAACAAAATTTGCTAAAATGCTAGCATAAATAATTAGCATGATAACATAGAAGTTAACATACTTCTAAGATGGCGCCAAGTATCAAAAACCATGATTTTAGACTTTAATCAAACAAAATTTGCTAAAATGCTAGCATAAATAATTAGCATGCTAACATAGGAGAAGTTAACATACTTCCAAGTTGGTGCCAAGTATCAAAAACCATAATTTTAGGCTTTAGTCAAACAAAATTAAATACTACCATAAAATGTTAGCACACTAATGTTGGCATGCTAACACACGATGAGTTATCATACTTGTAAGATGGCGCCAAGTATCAAAAACCATAATTTTAGGCTTTAATCAAACAAAATGTGCTAAAATGCTAGCATAAATAATTAGCATGCTAACATAGAAGTTAACATACTTCTAAGATGGTGGTAAGTACAAAAAAACATAATTTTAGGCTTTAATCAAACAAAATTTGCTAAAATGTTAGCATAAATAATTAGCATGCTAACATAGGAGACGTTATCATACTTGTAAGATGGTGCCAAGTAGTAAAAACCAGGATTTTAGGCTTTAATCAAACACAATTAAATACTACCATAAAATGTTAGCACACTAATGTTAGCATGCTAACACAGGATGAGTTATTATACTTGTAAGATGGCGTCAAGTATCAAAATCCATAATTTTAGGCTTTAATCAAACAAAATTTGCTAAAATGCTAGCATAAATAATTAGCATGCTAACATAGGAGAAGTTAACATACTTTTAAAATTGTGCCAAGTATCAAAAACCATGATTTTAGGCTTTAATCAAACAAAATTTGCTAAAATGCTAACATAAATAGTTTGTATGCTAACATAGGAGAAGTTAACATACTTCTAAGATGGTGCCAAGTATCAAAAACCATAATTTTAGGCTTTAATCAAACAAAATGTGCTAAAATGCTAGCATAAATAATTAGCATGCTAACATAGAAGTTAACATACTTCTAAGATGGCGCCAAGTATCAAAAACCATAATTTTAGGCTTTAATCAAACAAAATGTGCTAAAATGCTAGCATAAATAATTAGCATGATAACATAGAAGTTAACATACTTCTAAGATGGCGCCAAGTATCAAAAACCATGATTTTAGACTTTAATCAAACAAAATTTGCTAAAATGCTAACATAAATAGTTTGTATGCTAACATAGGAGAAATTAACATACTTGTAAGATGGTGCCAAGTATCAAAAACCATAATTTTAGGCTTTAATCAAACAAAATTTGCTAAAATGCTAGCATAAATAATTAGCATGCTAACAAAGGAGAAGTTAACATACTTCTGAGATGGCGCCAAGTGTCAAAAACCATGATTTTAGGCTTTAATCATACAACATTTGATAAATGCTAGCATAAATAATTAGCATGCTAACATAGGAGAAGAAAACATACTTCTAAGATGGCGCCAAGTATCAAAATCCATAATTTTAGGCTTTAATTAAACATTTGCTAAAATGCTATCATGAATAATTAGCAAGCTTACATTAGCGTGCTAACATGTTATGGTACCATAAAATGTTAGCACGCTAATGTTAGCATGCTAACACAGGATGAGTTATTATACTTGTAAGATGGCGCCAAGTATCAAAAACCATAATTTTAAGCTTTAATTAAACAAAATGTGCTAAAATGCTAGCATAAATAATTAGCATGCTAACATAGGAGAAGTTAACATACTTGTAAGATGGCGCAAAGTATCAAAAACCATGATTTTAGGCTTTAATCAAACAAAATGTGCTAAAATGCTAGCATAAATAATTAGCATGCTAACATAGGAGAAGTTAACATACTTGTAAGATGGCGCAAAGTATCAAAAACCATGATTTTAGGCTTTAATCAAACAAAATTTGCTAAAATGCTAACATAAATAGTTTGTATGCTAACATAGGAGAAGTTAACATACTTCTAAGATGGTGCCAAGTATCAAAAACCATAATTTTAGGCTTTAATCAAACAAAATTTGCTAAAATGCTAGCATAAATAATTAGCATGCTAACATAGAAGTTAACATACTTCTAAGATGGCGCCAAGTATCAAAAAACATAATTTTAGGCTTAATCAAACACAATTAAATACTACCATAAATGTTGGCATGCTAACACAGGATGAGTTATCGTACTTGTAAGATGACGCCAAGTATAAAAAAACATAATTTTAGGCTTTAATCAAACAAAATGTGCTAAAATGCTAGCATAAATAATTAGCATGCTACCATAGGAAAAGTTAACATACTTCCAAGATGGCGCCAAGTATCAAAATCCATAATTTTTAGGTATAAACTTAAAAAATCCGCTAAAAAGCTAGTATAAAATATTAGTATGCTAAGTTTAACATGATGATATAGGAAAGGTTAGTGTACTTCTAAGATGGCACCAAGTATCAAAACCCATGATTTTAGGTTCATACAAAATGCATCCATCCATCTTCTTCCACTTATCCGAGGTCGGGTCGCGGGGGCAGCAGCCTAAGCAGGGAAGCCCAGACTTCCCTCTCCCCAGCCACTTCGTCCAGCTCCTCCCGGGGGATCCCGAGGCGTTCCCAGGCCAGCCGGGAGACATAGTCTTCCCAACGTGTCCTGGGTCTTCCTCGTGGCCTCCTACCGGTCGGACATGCCCTAAACACCTCCTTAGGGAGGCGCTCGGGTGGCATCCTGACCAGATGCCCGAACCACCTCATCTGGCTCCTCTCGATGCGGAGGAGCAGCGGCTTTACTTTGAGCTCCCCCCGGATGACAGAGCTTCTCACCCTATCTCTAAGGGAGAGCCCCGCCACCCGGCGGAGGAAACTCATTTCGGCCGCTTGTACCCGTGATCTTGTCCTTTCGGTCATAACCCAAAGCTCATGACCATAGGTGAGGATGGGAACGTAGATCGACCGGTAAATTGAGAGCTTTGCCTTCCGGCTCAGCTCCTTCTTCACCACAACGGATCGATACAGCGTCCGCATTACTGAAGACGCCGCACCGATCCGCCTGTCGATCTCACGATCCACTCTTCCCTCACTCGTGAACAAGACTCCGAGGTACTTGAACTCCTCCACTTGGGGCAAGATCTCCTCCCCAACCCGGAGATGGCACTCCACCCTTTTCCGGGCGAGAACCATGGACTCGGACTTGGAGGTGCTGATTCTCATCCCAGTCGCTTCACACTCAGCTGCGAACCGATCCAGTGAGAGCTGAAGATCCTGGCCAGATGAAGCCATCAGGACCAAATCATCTGCAAAAAGCAGAGACCTAATCCTGCAGCCACCAAACCGGATCCCCTCAACGCCTTGACTGCGCCTAGAAATTCTGTCCATAAAAGTTATGAACAGAATCGGTGACAAAGGGCAGTTCATACAAAATGAAATAGCAAAAAAGCCAGCATAAAAGGATAGCATATTACAGATAAAGAACATTGCGGCCTGAACTTTATTCCTACATCAGAAAAGTATTTCCACTGTGGTGTTCGGTCTATCACAGCATAATCCTGGGGGGCGTCCATCTAGATTGTTCTAAAGTACAGCATGCTCTCTGTATATCATTCCTTAGATTCATCACAAAAAGGTCTCAGATTGAACATTTTGATGCGCAGATACGTCATTGCAGATGGAAAGTTCAGTCTCAGAAAGTGTCGGGATTTATTTTGGAGCACAGACAATTCTGGAGTTACAGTCGCGATCAAAAGTTGACATACACTTGTAAAGAACATAATGTCATGGCTGTCTTGAGTTTCACATCATTTCTACAACTCTTTATTTTTTTGTGATAGAGTGATTGGAGCACATACTTGTTGCTCACAAAAAAAACATTCATGAAGTTTGGTTCTTTTAAGAATTTATTATGGGTCTACTGAATATGTGGGTGAAAAGTATACATACAGCAATGTTAATATTTGCTTACATGTCCCTTGGCAAGTTTCACTGCAATAAGGCGCTTTTGGTAGCCATCCACAAGCTTCTGGTTGAATTTTTTGACCACTCCTCTTGACAAAATTGGTGCAGTTCGGCTAAATGTGTTGGTTTTCTGACATGGACTTGTTTCTTCAGCATTGTCCACATGTTCTCAATTCAAGACATTGGGAAGGCCATTCTAAAACCTTAATTCTAGCCTGATTTAGCCATTGCTTTACCACTTTTGACGTGTGTTTGGGGTCATTGTCCTGTTGGAACACCCAACTGTGCCCTAGACCCAACCTCCGGGCTGTTGATTTTAGGTTGTCCTGAAGAATTTGGAGGTAATCCTCCTTTTTCATTGTCCCATTTACTCTCTGTAAAGCACCAGTTCCATTGGCAGCAAAACAGGCCCAGAGCATAATACTACCACCACCGTGCTTGACGGTATGGATGGTGTTCCTTGGATTAAAGGCCTCACCTTTTCTCATCCAAACATATTGCTGGGTATTGTGGCCAAACAGCTCAATTTTTGTTTCATCTGACCTTTTCCTCCAGAAGGTCTTATCTTTGTCCATGGGGTGTCACATTTTCAGTAGACCCATAATAAATTCATAAAAGAACCAAACTTCAGGAATGTTTTTTGTGACCAACAAGTATGTGCTCCAATCACTCTATCACCAAAAAATAAAGAGTTATAGAAATAATTGGAAACTCAAGACAGCCATGACATTATGTCTTTCACAACTTTCTGACATGGACTTGTTTCTTCAGCATTGTCCACACGTTTAAGTCAGGACTTTGGGAAGGACATTCTAAAACCTTCATGCCAGCTCAATTTTTGTTTCATCTGACATCACATGGACAAAGATAAGACCTTCTGGAGGAAAGTTATGTGTGTCAGGGCTTTCTCTGCTGGCCTAACATAACCAGAAACCATGATCATAATTAAGGATAAAATAATTTTTTTTAATTTACTTTCCCTAAATATCTAAAAGTATTCATATTCTCTTCATGTCATATTATGCTCCTTCCAGTTCTGTTGTTTTTAGGTTAGAGTTTGTATCCAATCAGAATTCAGCTAGCTTATGTTGCCATGCTGTACCAAATCTGCCAGAGGCCTTCAGTATCAACAATGCAGGCGTCTGTGCACTGTAAGTGAACGGAGACATACAGTTGATAGACAGTTGCGATAGCCAATCAAATCACAAGTTGTTGTCAGTAAGGCCTTCTATATGGCCTTATGTTCAACGTGACATTTACCCGTCCTGTGATTGGATACTCACCGGGACCGTCAGCGGATGAGTTTGAGAACACATACAGTTGATGGACAGTTGCGATAGCCAATCAGATCACAAGTTGTTGACAGATGGTAAGAACTAAAACACGACACAAAGGAAAACACCAAAAAACTCCAAATAAGGCACGGCGTGATGTGACAGGTGGTGACAGTACACCTCCTTTGAGACAAGAGCTATAGCGATGCATGCTTGGTTATGGTTTGAATTCATATCCAACAATTACGAGAACGACTTTTTACTGTCAATATCAGCTCCTGAGTTTCATTTTTTTCAATGATTTCTGCTGGTGGTGGGCCTCGGGATTTTTTCAAATGTGCCTTGGCTCAGAAAAGGTGGGAAAACACTGATGTAAAGACCGAGGCGTGAGGCAATGATACTGAACGGCATTCTACAGGTAAAAGCCTCAATTAATTAATGAAGTGCTCTAAAACTTGCTGGTAGACGGCTGCGTTGACCCTGGATCTCAGGAAACAGAGTGGACCGACACCAGCAGATGACATGGCACCCCAAACCATCACTGATGGTGGAAACTTTACACTAGACTTCAGGCACCGTGGATCCTGTGCCTCTCCTGTCTTCCTCCAGACTCTGGGACCTCGATTTCCAAAGGAAATGCAAAATTTGCATGGTTGGGTGATGGTTTGGGGTGCCATGTCATCTGCTGGTGTCGGTCCACTCTGTTTCCTGAGATCCAGGGTCAACGCAGCCGTCTACCAGCAAGTTTTAGAGCACTTCATGCTTCCTGCTGCTGACCTGCTCTATGGAGATGGAGATTTCAAGTTCCAACAGGACTTGGCGCCTGCACACAGCGCAAAATTTACCCGTGCCTGGTTTACGGACCATGGTATTTCTGTTCTAAATTGGCCCGCCAACTCCCCTGACCTTAGCCCCATAGAAAATCTGTGGGGTATTGTGAAAAGGAAGATGCAGAATGCCAGACCCAAAAACGCAGAAGAGTTGAAGGCCACTATCAGAGCAACCTGGGCTCTCATAACACCTGAGCAGTGCCAGAAACTCATCGACTCCATGCCACGCCGCATTAACGCAGTAATTGAGGCAAAAGGAGCTCCAACCAAGTATTGAGTATTGTACATGCTCATATTTTTCATTTTCATACTTTTCAGTTGGCCAACATTTCTAAAAATCCCTTTTTTGTATTAGCCTTAAGTAATATTCTAATTTTGTGACACACGGAATTTTGGATTTTCATTTGTTGCCACTTCAAATCATCAAAATTAAATGAAATAAACATTTGAATGCATCAGTCTGTGTGCAATGAATAAATATAATGTACAAGTTACACCTTTTGAATGCAATTACTGAAATAAATCAAGTTTTTCAAAATATTCTAATTTACTGGCTTTTACCTGTATATCAGACGAATCATTGCATATCTCCACAGAGGTCTCGTCCATCCGGCGTGTGTTCCGTCATGGTGGACCTATTCCTCAACCGAGTTCTGGTGGAGAACAATTGGGACCAGGATGAGCTCAACACGGAGCGGGAAATCAGCGGGATTCTGGAAAACCGCATCGTTCTGCTGCTCTTTGCCAGCGCCGAGTGTGACAGGTGCTGGGAGTTTGTGCCTGTTCTGAACGACTTCTTCAAGCGCTTGAAAGACCCAGCTTACATTGAATACCCCCGACTGCTGGCACTCATCCATGTCAGGTCTCTGCCAGCTTCTCTCCATGTCATTACTTCATCACACCAGATGTGCTCATGTGCATTGGCTTGATCCTTTCCAATCGCCTCTCTGCAGCTTGGACCAATCAGAGGAGCAGCAGGGGAAATTTCTCAAAGAGATGCACAAGAAGGTTCTGTTTTTGGCCTTTGAGGACCCGTACAGGAAGTAAGTGGACGGAGGGGAGGGAGAGATGTCTCGTTGCATAATACATACTTTTTTTGTGTATGCTATTTCAGAGAACTCCAGGCCATGTTTAAGGTGAAAGAGGTCCCCACTGTGGTGGTCCTTCGCCCCGACGGCTCGGTCCTGTCCCCGAATGCCGTGCAGGACATTTGTCGCTCCGGCTGCCAGTGTTTCCGCGACTGGGAGGAGTCGTCGGAGCTGATCGAGAGAAGCTTCATGCTGAACGAGGAGTTCGACAACCTGAATATGCGCACCGCCAGCGACCCGGTGAGGAGGCTGAAATATAAGACGGAGGACGACAAGAGGAAAAAGAGATGGTGGAGGCTATGAGGGCAAGAGGGAAAGCTGGCAAGACAAAGAAAGAGCAAGCGAGAAAGGAGGGATGTAAAGGAGGAGAGGAGTAAACCTGTACGAGGTGTGTCAGAAAAGTTCCAGGATCATGTCTAAGATCAGACGGCGTTTGCTTTTCTTCAATCAGAATCAGAAGCAGAAGTACTTTAATAATCCCCGAGGGGAAATTACGATTTTCAGCACAATTCCATTCAAGAGCAGACAAACATTACAGGGAGACAGAACAGGATCGCTTGTAACCAACGCACCCAAGTTCTCCGGGTGTCGCTGCCACTACACGAATGAAGAAATCACGGGTGGTACCTGATATTCAGCTGGGACCGACTAAAACAGTAAATAAACACAGGACATATATAACTATTAGCCACAACACGATCAGGCTTATATTTAATATGCCACAAATTAATCCCGCATAACAAACATCTCCCCCCTCCCGTCCAAATCAAAAACCTGCACAACACACTCAATCCCACAGCCCAAAGTGCCGTTCACCTGCCCAAAGTTAATACAGCACATGTATCCCCCCAAAGTCCCCAAAGTTACGTACGTGACATGCACATAGCGGCACGCACGTACGGGCAAGCGATTAAATGTTTGGAAGCCGCAGCGTAATCACGGTACCGCGCATCCAACTCAAAGTCCTCCTGGTAAGAGTCTCTGTTCGTCTAAGCCTGGGCCCCTGGAGAGGGCGTCCAGACTGTGGCCAAGGGAAAAAAAACCTCATAGCCAAAGCACACATAAACGTGTGTATGAGGGAAACATCAAATAACACAAACGACATTAAATACATTAAAAGAGCAGAGCTAATGCAACCAGCCACTTCTACATACAGCCACAAAAGTAAAACAACAACAAGACCAAAAAAATATATATATTCACTGTGTTGGCCTCTGCGGTGTTCCACGCCATCATCTGCTGGGGTGGAGGGAGCATGGCCAGAGACAGGAGCAGACCCAATAAAGCAACCAAGGCAAACTTGGCCGCATGGATGAGCGAGGATGCGTCCAATGAGACCGAGGTGTCCGACACCTGCTCATTCAGCCAAGACGCTGTGAAGCTTGTCCGCAGCCCTGTCTCTTCATCCGCATCTCCCCCAGTCTCTCCAAACGGACTCTGGTGTGGCAGAGACCCAGCAGCTGGTCTCCATGGCCAACACAGGATGAGTTATTATACTTGTAAGATGGCGCCAAGTATCAAAAACCATAATTTTAAGCTTTAATTAAACAAAATGTGCTAAAATGCTAGCATAAATAATTAGCATGCTAACATAGGAGAAGTTAACATACTTCTAAAATGGCGTCAAGTATCAAAAACCATAATTTTAGGCTTTAATCAAACAAAATGTGCTAAAATGCTAGCATAAATAATTAGCATGCTAACATAGGAGAAGTTAACATACTTGTAAGATGGCGCAAAGTATCAAAAACCATAACTTTAGGCTTTAATCAAACAAAATGTGCTAAAATGCCAGCATAAATAATTAGCATGCTAACATAGGAGAAGTTAACATGCTTCTAAGATGGCGCCAAGTATCAAAATAAATAATTTTAGGCTTTAATCAAACAAAATTTGCTAAAATGCTAGCATAAATAATTAGCATGCTAACATAGAAGTTAACATACTTCTAAGATGGTGGTAAGTATAAAAAAAACATAATTTTAGGCTTTAATCAAACAAAATTTGCTAAAATGCTAGCATAAATAATTAGCATGATAACATAGAAGTTAACATACTTCTAAGATGGCGCCAAGTATCAAAAACCATGATTTTAGACTTTAATCAAACAAAATTTGCTAAAATGCTAGCATAAATAATTAGCATGCTAACATAGGAGAAGTTAACATACTTCCAAGTTGGTGCCAAGTATCAAAAACCATAATTTTAGGCTTTAGTCAAACAAAATTAACTACTACCATAAAATGTTAGCACACTAATGTTGGCATGCTAACACACGATGAGTTATCATACTTGTAAGATGGCGCCAAGTATCAAAAACCATAATTTTAAGCTTTAATTTAACAAAATGTGCTAAAATGCTAGCATAAATAATTAGCATGCTAACATAGGAGAAGTTAACATACTTCTAAAATGGCGTCAAGTATCAAAAACCATAATTTTAGGCTTTAATCAAACAAAATGTGCTAAAATGCTAGCATAAATAATTAGCATGCTAACATAGGAGAAGTTAACATACTTGTAAGATGGCGCAAAGTATCAAAAACCATGACTTTAGGCTTTAATCAAACAAAATGTGCTAAAATGCTAGCATAAATAATTAGCATGCTAACATAGGAGAAGTTAACATGCTTCTAAGATGGCGCCAAGTATCAAAATAAATAATTTTAGGCTTTAATCAAACAAAATTTGCTAAAATGCTAGCATAAATAATTAGCATGCTAACATAGAAGTTAACATACTTCTAAGATGGTGGTAAGTATAAAAAAAACATAATTTTAGGCTTTAATCAAACAAAATTTGCTAAAATGCTAGCATAAATAATTAGCATGCTAACATAGAAGTTAACATACTTCTAAGATGGCGCCAAGTATCAAAAACCATGATTTTAGACTTTAATCAAACAAAATTTGCTAAAATGCTAGCATAAATAATTAGCATGCTAACATAGGAGAAGTTAACATACTTGTAAGATGGCGCAAAGTATCAAAAACCATGACTTTAGGCTTTAATCAAACAAAATGTGCTAAAATGCTAGCATAAATAATTAGCATGCTAACATAGGAGAAGTTAACATGCTTCTAAGATGGCGCCAAGTATCAAAATAAATAATTTTAGGCTTTAATCAAACAAAATTTGCTAAAATGTTAGCATAAATAATTAGCATGCTAACATAGAAGTTAACATACTTCTAAGATGGTGGTAAGTATAAAAAAAACATAATTTTAGGCTTTAATCAAACAAAATTTGCTAAAATGCTAGCATAAATAATTAGCATGCTAACATAGAAGTTAACATACTTCTAAGATGGCGCCAAGTATCAAAAACCATGATTTTAGACTTTAATCAAACAAAATTTGCTAAAATGCTAGCATAAATAATTAGCATGCTAACATAGGAGAAGTTAACATACTTCCAAGTTGGTGCCAAGTATCAAAAACCATAATTTTAGGCTTTAGTCAAACAAAATTAAATACTACCATAAAATGTTAGCACACTAATGTTGGCATGCTAACACACGATGAGTTATCATACTTGTAAGATGGCGCCAAGTATCAAAAACCATAATTTTAGGCTTTAATCAAACAAAATGTGCTAAAATGCGCGAAAGTGCCACCCCTTGTCACACAGTCCCAAAGGGTCCCGAACCAAAAGGCAAAAAAAAAACTCCACATGAAAACAAGAGGGAAACATCAGGAACACAACATGCGCTTGAAGAGGCGAGAGCTGTGGCAGGACAACACATGGCCTTATTCTCCTGTTTGCGCTTAAGTGTTTTTGTATGTGCTTAAAGGGGAATTGCAGTTTTTTGGAATTTTGCCTATCATTGACAATATTTATGTAGACAACAACACATATGTCTTTCGTTTTTTTTAATGCAAAGTACAAGGTGGCTAACAATGCAGCGAATGGGCGTACTCTATTGAGCCTATAAAGCACTCTAGAAAAAAAACATCCAAAACCGCCATCAGTACTCCATTTACATGGCGTGACCTAACTATAGAGTATGGGGTTTCGGACTGTCTGATTGTGGCGGTCCGCTCCCTGTATGATCAGTGTCAGAGCTTGGTTCGCATTGCCGGCAGTAAGTCGGACACGTTTCCGGTGAGGGTTGGACTCCGCCAAGGCTGCCCTTTGTCACCGATTCTGTTCATAACTTTCATGGACAGAATTTCTAGGCGCAGTCAAGGCGTTGAGGGGATCCGGTTTGGTGGCTGCAGGATTAGGTCTCTGCTTTTTGCAGATGATTTGGTCCTGATGGCTTCATCTGGCCAGGATCTTCAGCTCTCACTGGATCGGTTCGCAGCTGAGTGTGAAGCGACTGGGATGAGAATCAGCACCTCCAAGTCCGAGTCCATGGTTCTCGCCCGGAAAAGGGTGGAGTGCCATCTCCGGGTTGGGGAGGAGATCTTGCCCCAAGTGGAGGAGTTCAAGTACCTCGGAGTCTTGTTCACGAGTGAGGGAAGAGTGGATCGTGAGATCGACAGGCGGATCGGTGCGGCGTCTTCAGTAATGCGGACGCTGTATCGATCCGTTGTGGTGAAGAAGGAGCTGAGCCGGAAGGCAAAGCTCTCAATTTACCGGTCGATCTACGTTCCCATCCTCACCTATGGTCATGAGCTTTGGGTTATGACCGAAAGGACAAGATCACGGGTACAAGCGGCCGAAATGAGTTTCCTCCGCCGGGTGGCGGGGCTCTCCCTTAGAGATAGGGTGAGAAGCTCTGCCATCCGGGGGGAGCTCAAAGTAAAGCCGCTGCTCCTCCACATCGAGAGGAGCCAGATGAGGTGGCTCGGGCATCTGGTCAGGATGCCACCCGAGCGCCTCCCTAAGGAGGTGTTTAGGGCATGTCCGACCGGTAGGAGGCCACGAGGAAGACCCAGGACACGTTGGGAAGACTATGTCTCCCGGCTGGCCTGGGAATGCCTCGGGATTCCCCGGGAGGAGCTGGACGAAGTGGCTGGGGAGAGGGAAGTCTGGGCTTCCCTGCTTAGGCTGCTGCCCCCGCGACCCGACCTCGGATAAGCGGAAGAAGATGGATGGATGGATGGATGGACCTAACTATTAACCAAGTATCATCCATACTGCTATTATAATTGCTAAAACTGAGGAACTACTTTTAGTTAACTTTATAGTATACAGAGTACCGGTGTTTTTTAGGCAAGGCAAGGCAACTTTATTTGTATAGCACTTTTCATACAAAAGGCAGACTCAAAGTGCTTCACAGACAACAAAGTGAAATGAAAGAAAATAAAAGCAAAATTAAAAATGCAGACAATAAAAATAAAAACAGTGCGGACGTTAAAAGTTAAAAGATTAAAAGATTTAGCTGAAAGCTCAGGTGAACATAAAAGTTTTCAGTCTAGTTTTAAAAGTAGTCAGAGTTGGGGAAAGTCTGACATCTTCAGGAAGTTTATTCCAGCTATTTGTTGCATAGTGACTGAGTGATGCTCTCCCTTGATGTGAGTTTACTCTGGGAACCGCTAACAGATTGGTCTCGGAAGATCTTAGTGATCTAGAGGGCTTATATAGTGGGAGCATATCGGTGATATACTTCGGCCCTAGACCATGTAGTGATTTATATGTGAGCAGGAGGATTTTGAAATCAATTCTCTGATGTACAGGCAACCAATGTAAGGATTTAAGAATTGGTGTAATGCAGTGACGTGCAGTCACTAGAGGCAGGTGAGGCGGGGCCTCACCTGCCATCATGGAAAGAAAAAAAATGTAAAAAGAATTTTTTTTAATTAAATTGTTATATGTATCCAGTGATTATACAATAAAGTTATTTTCCATTTAACTTCACCAGTTTTAGATTATTTTTATTTAAAATCGCTGAATTTTCACATTTGCTGTTCAAATACTGAGAAGAGACGGTGCGGTGATCAGCAGCCAGTTGAGGCACGTCACTCAGTTGTGCCTCATTATGGATTGCTGACTCGGCTAACTGCTGGTCTGCTGTGCAGTGAGACTGTATTGCTATATGAACTATATTATACATTTCCATAGTTTAGTTAGCTGAGGTTTATAATGTACAGTGTATTTTGTCAACAACTGTATGTGTGTAACGTATTTCTTGGGCTGAGGGATCATAAAACGGCTGGAAAAGACGCACTGGCTGAGGCTCGCAGTAATCCGCCTCCTGCACCCCCACCGTAGAATGCAACTGACGGGAGTGTTATATCAACTAAAGCCCACACTCAAACTTTCCACGTGCAAGATTGAATCTATTTAAAAACGTTATTTCATAAGAAGCCAAAAAGTGCAAAAACAATAATGTTCGTGTTGGAGGAGTTGTGAATGACTGCAGGGCCACAACATTAGGTATACCTGCAGACTGCAGGTGTACCTAATTCACAACTCCTCCAACACGAACATTATTGTTTTTGCACTTTTTGGCTTCTTATTAAATAACTTTTGTAACCTATTTTTATGGGCTTTCCTCTTTGTGATGTTAAGTTCCTGTTATGCGCTGTTATACAGTATATGCCTTGAGCTCTTATTTTGAAGGCGCTAAGAGCGGAAGTGATGACACGTTGGAGTGGAGCGCAGGTTTTTGAAAGAAGGTAAATAAAGTGGTCCTCGTGTAAACTGGAGCCTCCGTGTTTGTTATTTTGTAGTTTCATACAGTATAGGCGACATTTATAAACCCTCGGTTACACTTTTTTAAATAGATTCAATCTTGCACGTGGAAAGTTTAAGTGAGGGCTTTAGTTGATATAACACTCCCGTCAGGGGGTGCATTAATCCAGCACAACAGCGGCGCATGGACTTCATTTATAAGTAAAGGTAAGACCATAATAACGTTTTTTTTTTATTAAATGTGCTTTTTTGTGTGCTACAGTTTGTATGTGTAAAGTTAAAGTTAAGTTAAAGTACCAATGATTGTCACACACACACTAGGTGTAATGAAATTTGTCCTCTGCATTTGACCCATCCCCTTGATCACCCCCTGGGAGGTGAGGGGAGCAGTGGGCAGCAGCGGCGCCGCGCCCGGGAATAATTTTTGGTGATTTAACCCCCAATTCCAACCCTTGATGCTGAGTGCCAAGCAGGGAAGAATGCTGGTATGAGCTTTTAAACATAACCCGTTAACTGCTGCCAATCAAATGGTGAATAAGATACTCTTTAGGGTTCATATGTTTGTAAATCTGACTGTGATGAAGTCAGTGCCTCACCAGCCATCAACCTCACTGCACGTCACTGGTGTAATGTGCTCACATTTTTTGGTCTTTGTTAGAACTCTAGCAGCAGCGTTCTGAACAAGCTGTAGCTGCCTGACAGTTTTTTTTGGGAAGACCTGCAAGGAGACCATTACAATAGTCTAGCCTACTGGTAATAAAGGCATGTACAAGTTTTTTTAAAGTCTTAAGCTGACATGAGCCCTCTAAGTCTTGTTACATTTTTGAGGTGATAGTAGGCCGATTTTGTTACCGATTTGATGTGACTGTCGAAATGCAAATCAGAATCTAAAATAACCCCAAGATTTCTGGCTTTATTTGAGGTTTTCAGGGACAGTGATTGAAGGCGTTGGATGACTTTAAACCTTTCTTTTTTAGCACCAAAAACAATGATCTCAGTTTTATCTTCATTTAGTTGTCGGAAATGTTGGCACATCCAGTGTTTGACTTGCTCAATGCACTGGCACAGAAGATCCATGGGGCGATAGTCATTAAGTGATAGCGCTACATAGATTTGGGTGTCGTCGGCATAGCAATGATGGTCAATGTTATTATTTTGCATTAATTGTCCTAGTGGGTTTTAGTACATGTTCCTAATTGCGTCGGTCCTCCTGGACCCTGAAGTCTCCGGACTAAAAGGTACTACTATCAGTATTTATTTTATCCAACTGACTATCATTATTATGATTCGCTTCAGCTGCCGCGGAATACACCGAACAAATCAGCTTGTAATAACTACAAATAGGAAACAACACCACACAAAAGTTTGAAACACAACACTTCATCCTCAAAAGTCCCCGACTGAGCATCACACGTGATCATTGAGTCTTTTTTATTAGGGCCCGCATGGCCCATTGCAAAAGGACTCCCAAAGGGAGTCCTTATGCAATGGGACATAAGGACCTATTGTTTTTCTAAGGTTTTATTATTATTATTATTATTATTATTATTATTATTATTCCGCCGCCTCTTTGAGCACTAATTTGACCCACTTAACATGCTTCAAAACTCACCATATTTTATCCACACATCAGGACCTGCGAAAATTGTCTTTTAATAAAAAAACCGAACCTCAAAAATCAAAATTGCGCTCTAGCGCCCCCTAGAAAAAAAAAACTAGACTGCCTGTAACTCCCACTAGGAAGGTCGGAGAGACATGAAACAAAAACCTCTTTGTAGGTCTGACTTACACCTAGTTTTCATAATTGTATATCCTCGGGCTAAAATCAACAGGAAGTTGGCAATTCCCCCTTCAAGACAAAAAAGTACTAAAAACAGTAACTTTTGCCTCTTTGAGCTGTAATTTGACCCCCTTAACACGCTTCAAAACTCACCAAACTGAACACACACATTAGGACTGGCAAAAATTGGGATCTAATAAAAAAAAAACCTAACCCAAAATCTCAAAATTGTGCTCTAGCGCAATTTTTTAATAAAACGCACAAAAAACTGCTCCTCGGATGAAAAAACTGACAAAACTGCCTGTAACTCCCACTGGGAAGGTCGGAGAGACATGAAACAAAAACCTCTATGTAGGTCTCACTACCCCAGCAAAAATCAACAGGAAGTTTGCTATTCCCCCTTCAAAACAAATTTTTTGTAAAAACCGGTCACCTTCCTTCAAAAACGAACTCCTCTGAGCGCGTTTGTCGTTTCGCCTTCAAACTAACACAGGAGAGATTTAACCCTTGTGATTACAATGACAGTTGCGCTTTTTTTCTAACTGCTCCGGTTTTGATTTTATGACCCTTCAAAGACCCGCTGCGCTGATGCTGCTGCGCTGCTGTTTTTTTTAAGATGGCTGCTTAAAAGCAGGAAGCACCAACGTGCCCACACAATGCAGACAAGGTAGGTACACTAGACAAAAGTCTTGGGACACTTCAGACTAAAAGTAGACAAAAGTATGGGGACACTTAGGACTAGCACCTGCCATATACGCGGGCCCGACCAATGCTGCTTGCAGCTTTAATTTTTATTGTTCTCATAGTCATTCACATCGACGTCCCACTGGGGTGAGTTTTTCCTTGCCCTTATGTGGGCTTTGTACCGAGGATGTCGTTGTGGCTTGTGCAGCCCTTTGAGACACTTGTGATTTAGGGCTATATAAATAAACATTGATTGATTGATTGATTACACACAAACATATATGGTCGGTACCTGGCAACCCCTGGTCCGTCACTCAAATACGTCCGTGTGCAACATAAACACAAACCTATTTCATAACATGTTAATTGGTTGTATTAATTTATATGATTTATTTGATATGATGTGCCATTTAAAAGATCTCTGCTCTGTACACGAATGCATAAATGATATTTCCAGCTGAGTGTAAGAATAAAGAATCACAGTGATGGATCTGTGTGCTCTTTACGAGATGATTACATAACAACTGCATTAGCAAACGTAGTTGTTTAGGACTCAAAAGACTTCCCTGCTGTGAAATGTTACATCCAGTTGTGGAAGTGTACAACCTCTTGTGCTAATAAAAACAATAATAAAACATATTTTGATAATAATAATAATAATAATACATTTTATTTATAAGGCGCCTTTCTGGGCACTCAAGGACATCGTACAAAATCACAACAATAAAATCAAATTGGATAAAAAAAAACAAAGAGAAAAGAAAAAATGATTACAATGAATAAGCAGTCAGGAATAGGTGTGTTTTGAGTCTTGATTTGAAGAGGGATATTGAATCTAAGTTGCGAAGGTCTGGTGGTAAAGAGTTCCAAAGATGTGGGGCAGAGCGGCTGAAAGCTCGGGCACCCATGGTCAGAGGTGGGTAGAGTAGCCAGAAATTGTACTCAAGTAAGAGTACTGTTACTTTAGAGATTTATTACTCAAGTAAAAGTAATGAGTAGTCACCCAAATATTTACTTGAGTAAAAGTAAAAAGTATGTTGTGAAAAAACTACTCAAGTACTGAGTAACTGATGAGTAACATACACACACATATCATATATATATATATATATATATATATATATATATACATATATACACATACATTGATATATACAGTATATCATTTATATTTATTTATTTTGCCGTTTTTGTTTACATGTTAAAGGTGTTTTAATGAATATACATGCATGTTTAACACATATAGATTCCTTTCTTTCATGTTGACAAGAATATAAGTTGGTGTATTACCTGATTCTGATGACTTGCATTGATTGTAATCAGACAGCAGTGCTTAACGTCCACGTTTTCAAATGCAGGAGAAAAAAAGTTCCTCCTTTCTGTCTAATACCACATGAAAGTGGTTGGTTTTTGGTATCTTATTTGTCCAGCTTCCATATTCGTTTTCACACACTTTACAAGAAATACATTGGCGGCAAATTCCGTAGCTTGCTAGCTTGTTTGCGCTGGCTTTCGGAGACTCTTATTTTGAAAGCGCAGGCGCGATGGAGCGGCACTTTTATTGTGAAGACAGGAACTGTGCAGTCAGTCTTTAGGATTGTGACGGGATGTACGTTTGAAATAAAAAAGTGTCTTTTTTCCTTCACACTTTTGATTGATTGATTGAAACTTGTATTAGTAGATTGCACAGTACAGTACATATTCCGTACAATTGACCACTAAATGGTAACACCCCAATACGTTTTTCAACTTGTTTAAGTCAGGTCATGTGACCGCCTGGCTCTGTTTGATTGGTCCAACGTCACCAGTGACTGCATCTGATTGGTGGAACGGAGTCAAACGTCACTAGTGACTGCATTTTATTGGTGGAACGGAGTGAAACGTCACCAGTAAGGCAGGCACTTTGAAGGTCTGTCTGACAGACCAAAACAAACAAAGCGTGCATTAACAGATCGATAAAAATTAGTAGCGAGTAGCGAGCTGAATGTAGATAAAAGTAGCGGAAAAAAAGTAGCGTTCCTTTTCTATAAATATACTCAAGTAAAAGTAAAAGTAAGTTGCATTAAAACTACTCTTAGAAGTACAATTTATCCCAAAAGTTACTCAAGTAGATGTAACGGAGTAAATGTAGCGCGTTACTACCCACCTCTGCCCATGGTGGACAGTTTAAATGAAGGGACAGTGAGATGGATGGATGAAGAGAATCTTAGGGAACGTGAGGGCGTGATAGTGATAAGGGTGTCATATCGATAAAATCTTAACGATATATACATCCCTAGTGATCACAGAAAGCTAACTGTCTATTTTAGCTATTGACGGGTGAGCTGCTGCATTACCTCTGAGTTGGTGAAAGTTCATTCTAGATTTTAAATGCCTCTCGTCGTATAATATCATTTTAGTTTTTGTTTTTTTTACCTGCGTAAGGATTGTGATTAATTCTTCATCGAAACTGGAAAATACACACATCCCATCAGTTGGCCTCCCAGTGAGAGCAGACATTGTTCAGCAAGTGATTGTTTTATCATGTTTAGCTGGTTCAGCTTATCACTCAGCTTCTAAAACTTGTAGCTCATCCTCCTTATATTCAGGCTCAAAAATAAAAGTTGTCCCAAAGTAGTCTTTGTTGGCTTTCAGGAAGTTTGCCATGGTTAGTAATTAGGGACCGCAATGTCCCTTTGGGACAGAGGACCCTATTGTAATTGTAAGGTTTTATTATTATTATACCGGCAGCCTCTTTGAGCTGAAATGTGACCCCCTTAACATGCTTCAAAACTCACCATATTTGACACACACATTAGAACTGGCAAAAATTGCCATTTAATAAAAAAACCAAACCCCAAAACTCAAAATTGCGCTCTAGCGCCCCCTAGGGAAAAACACAGACAAAACCGCTTGTAACTTCCGATAGGAATGTCGAAGAGACATGAAAAAAAAACTCTATGTAGGTCTGACTTAGACCTAGATTTCATACATTGACATCCTTCAGCAAAAATCAACAGGAAGTTGGCCATTCCCCCTTCAAAACAAAATGTTACTAAAAACAGTCACTTTTGCCTCTTTGAGCTGTAATTTGACCCCCTTAACATGCTGCAAAACTCACCAAACTGGACACACACATCAGGACTGGCAAAAAGTGCGATCTAATAAAAAAAAAACCAACCCCAAAACTCAAAATTGCGCTCTAGCGCCCCCTAGGAAGAAAACACAGAAACAACTGCTCCTAGGAGGAAAACTGTGACAAAACTGCCTGTAACTTCCAGTAGGAAGGTCTTAGAGACATGAAACAAAAACCTCTATGTGGGTCTCACTTAGACCTACATTTCATATATTGACAACCTCCATCAAAAATCAACAGGAAGTTTGCAATTCCCCCTTCAAACAAAAGTTTTGTAAAAACCGGTCACCTTTTTTCAAACATTATCTCCTCTGAGCGCGTTTGTCGTGTCAGATTCAAACTAGCACAGGAGAGAGATTGAACCCTTCTGATTAAAAGTTGACGAAAGAGTTTTAATTACTGCTCCGGTTTGGATTTTATGTGCCGTCAAAGTCAGTCCCGTCCATCGCTGCTTGCAGCTTTAATTGTTGTTGTTGTTGAAGAGAAAAGCGCACGTTGTGATGCGTCGGGGAAATTAATACGCGTCTGTATGCTTAAAATGACCAAATTTCATAAGAATTACATGTTATTAAGAATGTGCCTGTTACTACTTTATATACAGTACAGGCCAAAAGTGTGCATTTTCTTTATTTTCACGACTATTTACCTTGTAGATTGTCACTGAAGGCATCAAAACTATGACACCTGTGAAGTGAAAACCATTTCAGGTGACTACCTCTTGAAGCTCATCGAGAGAATGCCTAGAGTGTGCAAAGCAGTAATCAGAACAAATGGTGGATATTTTGAAGAAACTAGAATACAAAACATGTTTTCAGTTATTTCACCTTTTTTTGTTAAGTACGTAACTCCACATGTGTTCATTCATAGTTTTGATGCCTTCAGTGACAATCTACAATGTAAATAGTCATGAAAATAAAGAAAACGCATTGAATGAGAAGAAGGTGTGTCCAAACTTTTGGCCTGTACTGTATATATTTACAGTGTGTTTATACAACGTGGATTGAGGTTTTTTAGAGCACTTTATAGGCAGAATAGAGCGAATCCCGTTACCTCCATTGTAAGCTGACTCTTTCTAGCGTTTATTTACGAGTTAGAATGCATTAAAAAAAATAAAAACATGTGTTCTTGTCTTACATGAGGACTCTAAATGGTAGACAAAAATTAAAATACAGAATACTGCAGAGTTTGTTTTTTTTTAAGTACAAATGTTTGTGAAGCCGTGACGGGTCAGGATGGGCTGCGAAGGGCGGAGTGGTGAGTTTGATTACTTTGGTCAAAAGAATTACAGAAAAAACATTGGTATAAAGTGAAAAATGCTACATTATTTATTTTCTATTAAATAGTGACATAGTTCAATTGTGACCTCACAGACCTGATGAAATTGTTGCATGTGTTAGTCCCAGAGTGTCCAAATATGCAGAGGGAAAATTAAGCTTATTTAGATTTTTTTTTTAGTTAATACATAGTGGCATTAAGGTTCTTTTATCCTCATCTCAATAAATGTTTCCATGTGTCTTAACTAAGGCGATCGGGATATATTCCATAGCTTTCTGGAAGTTTAGTTTAGTTCAGTTTAATAAGGATCCCCATTAGTCTACACCGCAGTGGAGACTATTCTTCCTGGGGTCCAGGCAAAGAACATCACACAATCACAAAACCAATGATTACAATGCAGTACAACATGATCAAAATTACAATTTTGAGTCACACTTTATATCGATCATGATACACGCAGCACGCTATGTGTGTTATTACAACTACAGTACATACGCCGTCTGGCTGGCTGTGTACAAGCAAAACATGAAATGTGGGCTAATACCACCTACTCAGTGGCCTAGTGGTTAGAGTGTCCGCCCTGAGATCGGTAGGTTGTGAGTTCAAACCCCGGCCGAGTCGTACCAAAGACTATAAAAATGGGACCCATTACCTCCCTGCTTGGCACTCAGCATCAAGGGTTTGAATTGGGGGTTAAATCACCAAAAAATGATTCCCGGGCGCGGCCACCGCTGGTGCTCACTGCTCCCCTCACTTCCCAGGGGTTGATCAAGGGTGGTGGGTCAAATGCAGAGAATAATTTCCCCACACCTCGTGTGTGTGTGTGTGACAATCATTGGTACTTTAACTTTAACTTTAACTAATACTTTACAGATTCTGTAATAGGATTGTTCATGTTTTTCAATCAGTACAAATTGCATTGTGTTGTGCATTACAAACTCAAACGTGTCCGATGTGTTACTACGCTAGAGAGTTCCTCAAAGTTCGCTCTTACAATAACAATGTCGCTACATTGTGGTTATTATGCAGGTTACGGAATGTAAATGAAGTATTGTTGACGTTTTTTTTCCAATGCATTTTTAGAGTGATTTCGAGGTAAAATTGAGATTTAGAAGTAAAAAGCCTGACCAGGGCTCAGAAAATCTGCAAAGACTCCTCCCACCCCCACCAAGGACTGTTTTCACTGCTGGACTCTAGAAAGAGGTTCCGCAGCCTCCGTAGCAGAACCTCCAGGTTCTGTAACAGCTTCTTCCCTCAGGCCATAAGACTCTTGAACGCATCATAATAAACCCCTCAATCACCCCCCCCCAAAACGGATTAACTCGCTGGACTATAAAGACAATATAACATAAATGTGGATGCATTGATGAATTATTCATGCGTTCGTTACGTCTCGTCTCGACTACTGTAACGTATTATTTTCGGGTCTCCCTATGTCTAGCATTAAAAAATTACAGTTGGTACAAAATGCGGCTGCTAGACTTTTGACAAGAACAAGAAAGTTTGATCATATTACGCCTATACTGGCTCACCTGCACTGGCTTCCTGTGCACTTAAGATGTGACTTTAAGGTTTTACTACTTACGTATAAAATACTACACGGTCTAGCTCCGTCCTATCTTGTCGATTGCATTGTACCATATGTCCCGGCAAGAAATCTGCGTTCAAAGAACTCCGGCTTATTAGTGATTCCCAGAGCCCAAAAAAAGTCTGCGGGCTATAGAGCGTTTTCTATTCGGGCTCCAGTACTATGGAATGCCCTCCCGGTAACAATTAGAGATGCTACCTCAGTAGAAGCATTTAAGTCCCATCTTAAAACTCATTTGTATACTCTAGCCTTTAAATAGCCCCCCTGTTAGACCAGTTGATCTGCCGTTTCTTTTCTTTTCTCCTCTGCTCCCCTTTTCCTTGAGGGGGGGGGGGCACAGGTCCGGTGGCCATGGATGAAGTGCTGGCTGTCCAGAGTCGGGACCCGGGGTGGACCGCTCGCCTGTGCATCGGCTGGGAACATCTCTGCGCTGCTGACCCGTCTCCGCTCGGGATGGTGTCCTGCTGGCCCCACTATGGACTGGACTCTTACTATTATGTTGGATCCACTATGGACTGGACTCTCACAATATTATGTCAGACCCACTCGACATCCATTGCTTTCGGTCTCCCCTTGAGGGGGGGGGTTACCCACATATGCGGTCCTCTCCAAGGTTTCTCATAGTCATTCACATCGACGTCCCACTGGGGTGAGTTTTTCCTTGCCCGTATGTGGGCTTTGTACCGAGGATGTCGTTGTGGCTTGTGCAGCCCTTTGAGACACTTGTGATTTAGGGCTATATAAATAAAGATTGATTGATTGATTGATTGAAATGCAAAAGTGCAATATATATTTATCTGTACAGTAATCTATTTATTTATATCTGCACCTTATTACTCTTTTATCCTGCACTACAACGAGCGAACGCAACACAAATCCGTTCTTATCTGTACTGTAAAAATTTGACACATTTTATGTGTTGTCTCTCATAATGATTGTGAATAAAAGGCAAAATTCCCACCCCAAAAAGTGCAGTTCCCCTTTAAGAGACACAACAACACCAGCAGACCAGCAATGACTGCCATGGCATGGATTTTAAAATTAGCCACACTGACTAATACCTGCCTACACGGCGCTTATACCACAGAGCGTCTGTCCACATTTACACAATTATGAAACCAGGATAAAACCTAACAAAACATGAGGAAAACATTTCTATTCGAATAATTTGACACATTTGCAGATGACCTCGGGATCCACACTTCTCAGACAAATATGGCTTCTATTGAATGCATCCTGCTGCTAAAATGACGCGCACCATGATGACACTTGGGATGCTTCCTCCGAGTCTCTCCAGTCATTTGTTCTCCCCCCGCTGACTCGACCATCAGTTTGATTTCCCAGCCTACTGAATGACCACTGATAATATACTGCTGCTTATTGCAACTTCATCTGGAGTCCTCTGTGCAAAGCTGGATCAAGTCTTATAGATTGGGTGAGCGAGAGCTGCTGTCAGGGCAGATGGAAAATAACAAGTTGTCGAAACAGAAACTTCAATTTGAGCAAATTCATATCCGCCAAGGATCATCTGCTACGGTAAAACAACCGGCCGTGTACAGCAGGGGTGTCAAACTTGCAGCCTGCAAGCTATTTATGGTCTGCAGGCCCATATGTTGTGGTCCTCTCTTCAACTTCATAATTTAGTGTCATTCCTGAGCGTCGGAGAGAACGGCGGGGCCCGCCCCAGGCCACCCCACTCAAGTCAGGTGCTACAGGACTGCCTAGCACAGGGCCATGGGAACCACCCACCCTACCATGGAGATAGAACAGACAAGCCATTGTAATGTCTGCTCGCGGAAAAAACAAAATCCTAATCTACGATTTGACTCCCTCAAATGGCCTTGATGCAACAACAGGAGCAGGCTGTTCTGGAAAACATCTCCCCCGAGGACTCCTCAATGATGGACGCTTTTGACCTCCCTCCCTTCTCAACGACACCTGGAGTCGAACTTTTGCGTGCATGCAGAACGGCCCCAGGCCTATGGACACTACATCAACACACCCAAGACAATGGGCACATACACACACACACACACACCCCACCCCACGCCTTCACCACCGCTTGATTCCCCTTCGGGGTGATGAACGGCTGGCAGCGCTTTATAGCAGCAGTCGACCTCCAGGGCCCCAACCCCCCCCCTGTTGCGAGTTGTCGTGATTATATGTAACATGTTTATGTGTGCATGGCTTGGAGATTTGTTCCCACTCCAGACTGGGCCCCTTAGGAGCCCAGTCTAGATTGTATTTTTTTTTACACATCTTTTCCCCCACCGTTTTACCTTTTTCCCATCTTTTACGGGGCGCCTTGTGCGTTCCTGTTCTGTAACCCTGTACACTGTTTGTTTGTCTAATCTTGAACGGGTTTGTGCTGAAAACATAGTTTCGTTGTACTTGTGCAATGACAATCAAGACCTATCCTATCCTTGGGACCCCAACGATGGAGATGGAACAACCTGCAACTGCCCTGCCAAATCTTCCCCCTGAGGGAGGAAAAAATTAATAAATAAATAATAATAATACAAAAATTATAATAATAGTAAATAAAACAATAATAATTAATACAAAATTAAATAAAAACAACAATAATATATAAAAATAAAAATAAATAATAATAATACATTTAAAAGAAGATCACAGACATGCTGACACACAAGGTCACTACCCCAGCAGCTGGCCGACTTGCAGCACTGCGGAATACCTTGCAGGGTACCAAGCTGCCACAATAGATGCGGGAACTAGACCCAGTAGACCCCAACCAAGACGGGCATTCGGAAGGGATGGACGGCGAGACCTAACTCTCCTAACCTTTAATAGTTTTTAATCCACTTTGTATCCTTTTTATGATGTTGCCCCTGTTGTTTTTATTGAATTGTTGTTTTACTTCACCTATGTTTTGTACAGCACTCTGTGAAAAGTGCTTTATAAATAAAATGTACTTACTTACTAACTCCAGCAGCCCTGAGGTAAATTGACTTTTAAGACCCCTGGTGTGTAGAGTCGCCTAAAATACAGTTTTACAGTTGAATAAATTAACTGGTGGAAAAAAATCTGCCACTAGCAGAACAGCGCCCTCACCTGGCTGAGACCATGCTCATCAATGCGCAGATCAGAATGTAACTTGTTTGTGTTTGCTAACAGCCTCGTATTGTACGTGTCAAATTGTATTTTTGGGATTATGATGGTACAGATGGTGGGGGAATCTTGGAGCCCTGATTCTGTCCCACTGTTGCCCCCGGTGGTAGGGAGTGGTATTACAATTTCGATTCAAATATGTAAAGTGTATTTGAAACTCGTTGCAGGTGCTGGCACCGGAACTTAAGAGTACATGTCGAGTTTGTATCCAGTCTTCTTCATTGGCTTCCAGTTAAATTCCGCATTGAGTTTAAAATTTGTGATGTGGTCAATTGTACGGATTATGTACTTCACTGTGCAACCTACTAATAAAAGTCTCAATCAATCAAACAAAGTCCTGACATTCCGTGCGTTGCATGGTGGGGCCCCTCAGTACATCACTGACTTGCTACGCCCCTACTCTTCAGGGCGCAGCCTCCGGTCTTCAGGCCAGGGGTCTTCTAAAGATCCCGAAAACTTGTTTTAAAACCCGTGGAGACCTGGCGTTCCAGGCTATAGCTCCCTGACTCTGGAACAATTTGCACCAGTCCTTCCGCGATCTTGACTGTGTTGAAACGTTTAAGAAACATTTGAAAACTTCTCTTTTTAGTAAAGCTTTTAGTTAATGCACCTTTTTAACTCCATCCATCCATCCATCCATCCATCTTCTTCCGCTTATCCGGGGTCGGGTCGCGAGGGCAGCAGCCTAAGCAGGGAAGCCCAGACTTCCCTCTCCCCAGCCACTTCGTCCAGCTCCTCCCGGGGGATCCCGAGGCGTTCCCAGGCCAGCCGGGAGACATAGTCTTCCCAACGTGTCCTGGGTCTTCCCCGTGGCCTCCTACCGGTCGGACGTGCCCTAAACACCTCCCTAGGGAGGCGATCGGGTGGCATCCTGACCAGATGCCCGAACCACCTCATCTGGCTCCTCTCGATGTGGAGGAGCAGCGGCTTTACTTTGAGCTCCCCCCGGATGACAGAGCTTCTCACCCTATCTCTAAGGGAGAGCCCCGCCACCCGGCGGAAGAAACTCATTTTGGCCGCTTGTACCCGTGATCTTGTCCTTTCGGTCATAACCCAAAGCTCATGACCATAGGTGAGGATGGGAACGTAGATCGACCGGTAAATTGAGAGCTTTGCCTTCCGGCTCAGCTCCTTCTTCACCACAACGGATCGATACAGCGTCCGCATTACTGAAGATGCTGCACCGATCCGCCTGTCGATCTCACGATCCACTCTTCCCTCACTCGTGAACAAGACTCCGAGGTACTTGAACTCCTCCACTTGGGGCAGGGTCTCCTCACCAACTTGGAGATGGCACTCCACCCTTTTCCGGGCGAGAACCATGGACTCGGACTTGGAGGTGCTGATTCTCATCCCTTTTTAACTATCAATTTTAAGTCACTTTGTATCCTTTTTATGGTGTTGCCCCTGTTGTTTTAAATGTAATTGTTTTACTTTACCTATGTTTTGCACAGTGCTTTGTGGTTTTATCTGTGAAAAGCGCTTTATAACTATTACTTACTATTTGTGTCATTGTGGCTTGTGCAGCCCTTTGAGACACTCGTGATTTAGGGCTATATAAGTAAACTTTGATTGATTGATTGATTGATATTTCCTGGGGATGCAAATGGCACCGATTCAGTAAAATGACCCTTATACATTCAACGTTGTGCACGAAGACACCACATTTCTGTCCACAGTGAGCACCTTGTCTCACCCCCACCCTCCCAGACACAGCAAGAGAGGGTGAAGCGCTGACAAAAAGGAAATAGGAGCGAACAACAATCAAGGTGAAGGAGGCACACAGTTTGAGAGTGGACGTGATTTGAGGAGACAGCCTTGGAAATGATTCAAGTATAGGAGATAAAAGCGAAGAAAAAAAGGCTGTTCTCTTTTTGACTTTGCTCCTGTGAGGTGGAGGTAAGCAAGAATGAGGATTATCAGATTTAACAGCGAGCGAGACGTGCTTGTGTGATTAATGGCCGCTGTGCGGGGATGACAGCGAGGAGACTCATTAGTTCATTTCAAACAGTGCTGGTGAAAGCCACGATAGTAGCTCTCCGTCACTGTATTCTACTCATGTTGTTTGTTGGTAAACCACCTCAGTCTGGTGTGCCGTGGGAGATTATGTCATTTCACCTAGCTGGGTTAAAAGTATTTTTTGCAAACCGGTAGTTATAATCCGCAATTAATGTGCCGTTGTTGAGAGTCTCTACTGTCAAGAGGTCGGCAGAGTAACCGTGTAATACCCTTCCATATCAGTAGGTGGCAGCGCCGCTGTTGTGCTGGATTAATGCACCCCCTGACGGGAGTGTTATATCAACTAAAGCCCTCACTTAAACTTTCCACGTGCAAGATTGAATCTATTTAAAAAAGTGTAACCGAGGGTTTATAAATGTCGCCTATACTGTATGAAACTACAAAATAACAAACACGGAGGCTCCAGTTTACACGAGGACCACTTTATTTACCTTCTTTCAAAAACCTGCGCTCCACTCCAACGTGTCATCACTTCCGCTCTTAGCGCCTTCAAAATAAGAGCTCAAGGCATATACTGTATAACAGCGCATAACAGGAACTTAACATCACAAAGAGGAAAGCCCATAAAAATAGGTTACAAAAGTTATTTAATAAGAAGCCAAAAAGTGCAAAAACAATAATGTTCGTGTTGGAGGAGTTGTGAATTAGGTACACCTGCAGTCTGCAGGTATACCTAATGTTGTGGCCCTGCAGTCATTCACAACTCCTCCAACACGAACATTATTGTTTTTGCACTTTTTGGCTTCTTATGAAATAACGTTTTTAAATAGATTCAATCTTGCACGTGGAAAGTTTGAGTGTGGGCTTTAGTTGATATAACACTCCCGTCAGTTGCATTCTACGGTGGGGGTGCAGGAGGCGGATTACTGCGAGCCTCAGCCAGTGCGTCTTTTCCAGCCGTTTTATGATCCCTCAGCCCAAGAAATACGTTACACACATACAGTTGTTGACAAAATACACTGTACATTATAAACCTCAGCTAACTAAACTATGGAAATGTATAATATAGTTCATATAGCAATACAGTCTCACTGCACAGCAGGCCAGCAGTTAGCCGAGTCAGCAATCCATAATGAGGCACAACTGAGTGACGTGCCTCAACTGGCTGCTGATCACCGCACCGTCTCTTCTCAGTATTTGAACAGCAAATGTCGGGAACATGGTTTGTCGTGATCACAATATGCAGACGACAGCGGGAGGCAGCGTGCAGGTAAAAATGTATCTAATGCTTAAACCAAAAATAAACAAAAGGCTACAAAAAGGAAAAACAAAATGCTAAGAAAAGGTATTGAAGCTTAGGGATGGCTATGCAAAACAAAGCTAAAACTGAACTGGCTGCGAAGTAAACAAAATTAAAGACTTACAGCGTGTGGAGCAGCAGACGGCGTCCACAAAGTACATCCTTACATGACATGACAATCAACACCAAAATAGGAGCGCAAGACTAGAACTAAAACACTACACACAGGAAAACACCAAAAAACTCCAAATAAGTCACGGCGTGATGTGACAGGTGGTGACAGTACACCTACTCTGAGACAAGAGCTATAGTGATGCATGCTTGGTTATGGTTTGAATTCATATCCAACAATTGCGAGAACGTCTTTTTACTGTCAATATCGACTGCTGAGTTTTATTTTTGAATGTTTCCTGCCGGTAGTGTGCCTTGGGATTTTTTCAATAAAAAAAATTGTGCCATGGCTCAAAAAAGGTTGAAAAACACTGAACCACCTAACCGTTTTCCCTAGCTTCAATAGGCTACACCTTCTCCAGGGCAGTTGAAGATGGCGGACCTGTTCGTTGACCGGGTCCTGGTGAAGAACAACAGGGACCAGGACGAGCTGGACACAGAACGTGAGATCGTCACGCACCTGCAGAACCGCATCTTGATGCTTTTCTTTGCCTCCGCTGCATGTGAGAGATGTCGGAGGTTCGTACCCGAGCTCGGCGACTTCTTCAAACGCCTGACCGACGAGTTCTACGTGGATCGATCTGCTCAGCTGGTCCTCCTGTACATTAGGTAGTATATTGTCCAGTCATGTAAGTAGTAGTAGTTCCCCCCAATGGTAAATATACTAGCAGAGTCACACAACTGTATATTACCTTTCAAAAAGCTTTGTGAAACCCAAAGTGCACTCTACATCCTCACCGCTGTATCATCGTTAGACTAATAGGCTATTTGTTGCTACAGTAAGTCCTGCACGATTTGATTCATGGCAGCCATGTAACTATGAATGTTCTTATGGCTTAAAAAAACAAAAACAAAACAAGTCCACTAGTGTTGTCCCGATACCAATATTTTGGTACCGATACCGGTACCAACATTTTTTCGGTACTTTTCGATACTTTTCTAAATAAAGGGGACCACAAAAAATTGCATTATTATCTTAGGGTACATTAAACATATGTTTCTTATTGCAATTCATACTTAAATAAAATAGTGAACATACAAGACAACTTGTCTTTTATTAGTAAGTAAGCAAACAAAGGCTCCTAATTTAGCTGACGTATGCAGTAACATATTGTGTCATTAATCATTCTATTATTTTGTCAACATTATTAAGGACAAGTGGTAGAAAATTAATTATTAATCTACTTGTTCATTTACTGTTAATATCCGCTTACTTTCTCTTTTACCATGTTCTATCTACACTTTTGTTATAATGTAATAATCACTTATTTTTCTGTTGTTTGGATGCTTTACATTAGTTTTGGATGATACCACAAATTTGGGCATCAATCCGATACCAAGTAGTTACAGAATCATACATTGGTCATATTCAAAGTCCTCATGTGTCCAGGGACATATTTCCTGAGTTTATAAACATAATGTACATTTTTTTTAAACTAAAGAAGATGTTGTGATGCCGAAAAATAACTTAATCATACTAGATCAACTAGATACGCTCCTGTACTTGGTATCATTACAGTGGATGTCAGGTGTAGATCCACCAATGTTTAAATTGTGACGCCGGTGAGCTATGGTGTGTAGTGAAACATGTTCAGCTATTCATTCGTGCGTTAATTCATTCAATTATCCATGTATTCTTTCATCGATCCATGAGTTCATTCACTCATTCAACCATCCATGCATTGATTTCAGCTTTATTGAAGATATTGTATGTTTTCATTAAGAATTTCATTCATTCATAATATACATGTATCCATTCATTTCTCATCATTTAAAAAAAATAAATACTTATTATCCATCCAATCAGTTATCCATCTACCCATGCATGTATTCATTCATTCATTAACAAACCATATTGCATTTATATTGTATCTATTCAACCATCCTTCAATTAATTCAATCCACCCATTCATCCATGCATCATGTATATTGTATTTTCACTCATTCATTAATTGATTCATTAATTCTATTATTTCTTCAGTTGTTCATTCATTCATTCATTCATTCATCTACCTATGAATTAATTCAAATATCCATATATTTTTTCATCCACCCATGAGTTAATTCACTCATTCATTTATCCATACATTCATTTTACTGATTAAAGTCCAACAATTATCTAATTCATTCATTCATAATATACATATATCATTCATTCCTCATCATTTAAAAAAAAAGTTATACTTATTATCCATCCAATCAGTTATCCATCAACCCTTTCCCCATGCATGTATTCATTCATTCATTAACAAACCATATTGTATTTATATTGTATCTATTCAACCACCCATTCATCCATGCATCATGTATATTGTATTTTCATTCATTCACTAATTGATTCATTAATTCTATTATTTCTTCAGTTGTTCATTCATTCATTCATTCATTCATCAACCTATGAATTCATTCAAATATCCATATATTTTTTCATCCACCCATGAGTTAATTCACCCATTCATTCATCCATACATTCATTTTACTGATTAAAGTCAAACAATTATCTAATTAATTCATTCATAATCTATCTATCCATTAATATCTCATCAATTTATCAATTAATTCATTCATAATCCATCTATCCATCAATTCCTCATCAATTTATCAATTAATTCATTCATAATCTATCCATCCATTAATTCCTCATCAATTTATCAATCAATTCATTAATTCATCCCTCTACTCAGTTAGCCATCCAACCTTTACCCATGCATGTATGTATATTTGGTTAATTCATTAAACAATACCTTATTATATTCATATATTATATTTATTATATTCATATAAAACTTGAATTCATTCATTCATCTACCTATGAATTAATTTAAATAACCATGTATTTTTTCATCCATCCATGAGTTCATTCACTCATTCATTTATCCATACATTCATTTCACTGACCAAAGTCAAACAATTATCTAATTCATTCATTCATAATCTATCTATTCATTCATTCCTCATCAATTTATTTGTCAATTCATTCATCCATCTAATCAGTGAGCCATTCAACCTTCACCTATGCATGTATGTATAATTTGTTCATTCATTAAACATACCGTATTATATTCATATTGTCCTCATTCATATTGTCCTCATCCATTTATTCATTCATGTATCCATCCATCCAGAATATAGATTAGATCATTTAATCACTTATTTGTTTATCAATTCAAACCTTATTTTCACACTGTAGTTAGATGAAATGTTTTACAAAAAAAAACGTGCTGTTTGTTTAACGCCAGCTTGGACCCGTCGGAGGAGCAGCAAGGGACTGTCCTCAAAGAGCTGCCTAAGAAGTGTCTGTTCCTGGCCTATGAAGACCCCTACAGGGGGTGAGTGGTCCAAGCCAACAGGCTGGTTAAGATGGTTGTAATGTAAATACACACAGGGCCTGGTCTACTAAGATCCAAATACCATGCGCTAAAAAACGTGTGCAAATTATAAAATTGCGTGTACTATTATAGGGATCTACTAAGACTGCATGTACAATTGAAAAGTGGTGCATATTTAAATGAAGTTTTGATGTGTACTTTCTATATGATAGAACAAACTTCCTTGAAAAAAAACACCAGCAGACACCAAAAGGCATTCATTAAATTTGTTTTAATCGGTCACTTCCGTCATCCAGCAGCTATAAAATGATATTAGTAATTAGACAATATGTCTGCTATTTGGGCAGCACGGTGGTACAGGGGTTAGTGCATGCACAATACAAAGGTCCTGGGTTCGATCCCGAGGCTCGGGGTCTTTCTGTGTGGAGTTTGCATGTTCTCCCCGTGACTGCATGGGTTCCCTCCTCCCACCTCCAAAGACATGCACCTGGGGATAGGTTGATTGGCAACACTAAATGGCATTGGCGTTGTTAGGCCTATTTTAGGGGGGCTCAAGCCCCCCTAAAATATTCTTAAGCCCCCCTAAATAATTTGGTGTTATATTTTTATTTTTATTTTTATTTTTTACAAATACATATTCATTATAAAGTGGCCCGAATATGAGTTTAAATAAATAATCATATAACCTGTTACTATTCACTCAGTTTCCCCTCACTTCGTAGCGTAAAGTAGAGAGCCCCTTCAGTGCGTCGGTATCCAATCCATTCCACTTGTTCATATAGAAAATATCTACATCACTCAAATTCCAGTCCGCATTTTCTCTGCGACCTTGCTTGCGGTCCTGCAGGTGTACGAAGCACATTATCTTCCTGTACAATGAGTGAAGCTGCACAAAACCTTGTGTGTGCAATTGTAAATAATTTAGTTTTTAAGTTTTGTGTTTCTTGTAGAATCTATATAAAGTAATGTACATTAGCCTATTCTTAAAATAATGAAAAAAACATCATTAAATATATTTGTTTTATTGTATTGTTACATAAATAGCTGTTGTATTATTATAGGATGGCTTGTTAAACATTTCATAGGATTTTCAGAGGGAGGAAAAACCAAGACATTTAATATAAAATGTAAAATGAATAAATACATAAAAAGAAAAAGAACAAAAATGGTTAAAAGCCATCGTCCCGGGGAGCATTTCATTTCGTCCCGTGCATTTAAAAAAAAATAATAATAATAACAGTTAATCATTTCTAAGTCTTTGTTAGCCGTTTGTGAAGTTTTGTGCTTGTGCGTAACGTTCGCTCGCATCCTGTGCATCTCCTGGGGGCTAAGCCCCCCCGTCCTTAAAAGCTAGTGACGCCCCTGCCAAATGGTCCCTAGTGTGTGAATGTGAGTGTGAATGTTGTCTGTCTATCTGTGTTGGCCCTGCGATGAGGTGGCGACTTGTCCAGGGTGTACCCCGCCTTCCGCCCGAATGCAGCTGAGATAGGCTCCAGCACCCCCCTTGACCCCAATAGGGACAAGCGGTAGAAAATGGATGGATGGATGTCTGATATTACTAATTTTGACAGTCCATATATGTTGACAAGCATATGTAGGATGGACCTGCTGCGCAATCGACTCTCTTCTCACAGCCGTGTGTGTGAATGTGTCGGTTTGCACGTGCTTTTCAGACGTGTTAAATGAAGACGCAAAATAGCGCTCGCAGTTGAGTTTCATTCTTGATAAATCGAACTGCGTGTGCTGAATAATCAGGGCCCGAGCAGGAGTGATGACCTATTGAAATTGCTGTTTATTATCATTATTAGGGATTGAGTCCCTTTGGGACAGAGGACCCTATTGTATTTCTAGCGTTTTATTATTATACCGCCGCCTTTTTGAGCTGTAATTTGACCCCCTTAACATGCTTCAAAACTCACCAAATTGGACACACACATCAGAACTGGCGAAAATTGCGATCTAATCAAAAAACCAAACCCCAAAACTCAAAATCGCGCTCTCGCGCCCCCTAGGAAGAAAACACAGACAAAACTGCCTGTAACTCCCAGTAGGAATGCCCTAAAAATAACCTCTATGTAGGTCTCACTTAGACCTATATTTCATACACTGACAACCCCCAGCAAAAATGATAAATAAATAAATGGGTTATACTTGTATAGCGCTTTTCTACCTTCAAGGTACTCAAAGTGCTTTGACAGTATTTCCACATTCACCCATTCACACACACATTCACACACTGATGGCGGGAGCTGCCATGCAAGGCGCTAACCAGCAGCCATCAGGAGCAAGGGGTGAAGTGTCTTGCCCAAGGACACAACGGACGTGACTAGGATGGTAGAAGGTGGGGATTGAACCCCAGTAACCAGCAACTCTCCGATTGCTGGCACGGCCACTGTTTGCAATTCCCCCATCAAAGCAAAAGTTGTGTAAAAACAGTCACCTTTTTTCAAACATTATCTCCTCTGAGCGCGTTCGTCGTGTCGGCTTCAAATTAGCACAGGAGAGAGATTGAACCCTTCTGATTAAAAGTTGATGAAAGAGTTTTAATTACTGCTCCGGTTTGGATTTTATGAGCCCTCAAAGTCGGTCCCGTCCATCACTGCTTGCAGCTTTAATTATATTTGCATTTTCTCCTCCCAGTATTGTGGTCGTTCTGATGATCAGCATATATTCTGCATATTCATGAAGACAGGCGCGCTAAATGGATTGCGCTCCTTATTCTGCTCACTAAAGAGAAGTAATCTTCTCATCAAGTTTGCATACGTTTTAGTACAAACGTTCAGTAGATCAGGCCCACAGTGTTTTCTTAGTACATTAGGTGTGCACCACTGTGAGCGCCATTATGTGTGTCCATAGAGAGCTGGAGGACATGTTTAATGTGAAGGAGCTTCCCACAGTGGTGGTCCTGCGCCCCGACTGTTCAATCCTCATTCCGAATGCAGTGGACGAGATACTCCGGCTTGGCCCGGACTGCTACCTCAACTGGCAGGAAGCAGCGGAGCTTCTAGACAGGAACTTCATGAGCACAGAGGATTTTCAGGACAAGTCCACGCGTAGCTTCACAGACCCTATCAGGAGACTCAAGTACAAGGTGAAGGACGACAAGAAGAGGAAGAAAGAGCAGAAAAGAGGCTGGGATTGAGGAGGAAATGATGCGAAAAGGAAGAGGAGGGTTGCCGTGGTGATGAGAAGACTAAGAAGATTGTATTGACTTTGAGGATTTGTGAAACATTGCTTTTCTGTACATGTGTACTAATCCAGCCCAGGGAATGACACCATATCGGTCCTGGAGTTCAGTTCAAAGCTTGGGAGACAAACATATTTGCAGCAAATTCCTAAAAACACGAGAGTGCTTCTGTTGTATTGAGGAACTTGGACCACTGAACACATTGGCAGATCCCTAGCAAACATAAAACACTGGAGTCCAAACTTGTGATTTAAATAACTTAGGCGTTCCTCAAGGCACCCTTTGTGTCCTCACCGTTTGGCTGTAACAACATTTTTTTGTAATGTGATTTATATCAGTGGTCCCCAACCTTTTTCGCACCACGGACCGGTTTAATGTAGGCATCATTTTCAGGAACCGGCTTTCCACTTGTGCCGGATAAAGACAGCAAAAATAAGTGCATGAAAAATACAACTCACTATAACGCTGAATTAGTGGGAGCCCTGCATGGGCTTGTTTCTTTGCAATGAGATGTAGATGGAAATCAGCCTTTGGCTACAATCTGTCACATTTATATTTTGTATGTTCATTAATGTGCATTGTATCATCAATCAATCAATCAATCTTTATTTATATAGCCCTAAATCACAAGTGTCTCAAAGGGCTGCACAAGCCACAACGACATCCTCGGTACAAAGCCCACATACGGGCAAGGAAAAACTCACCCCAGTGGGACGTCGATGTGAATGACTATGAGAAACCTTGGAGAGGACCGCATATGTGGGTAACCCCAACCCCTCTAGGGGAGACCGAAAGCAATGGATGTCGAGTGGGTCTGACATAATATTGTGAGAGTCCAGTCCATAGTGGATCCAACATAATAGTAAGAGTCCAGTCCATAGTGGGGCCAGCAGGACACCATCCCGAGCGGAGACGGGTCAGCAGCGTAGAGATGTTCCTAGCCGATGCACAGGCGAGCGGTCCACCCCGGGTCCCGACTCTGGACAGCCAGCACTTCATCCATGGCCACCGGACCTGTGCCCCCCCCCTCAAGGAAAAGGGGAGCAGAGGAGAAAAGAAAAGAAACGGCAGATCAACTGGTCTAACAGGGGGGCTATTTAAAGGCTAGAGTATACAAATGAGTTTTAAGATGGGACTTAAATGCTTCTACTGAGGTAGCATCTCTAATTGTTACCGGGAGGGCATTCCATAGTACTGGAGCCCGAATAGAAAACGCTCTATAGCCCGCAGACTTTTTTTGGGCTCTGGGAATCACTAATAAGCCGGAGTTCTTTGAACGCAGATTTCTTGCCGGGACATATGGTACAATGCAATCGACAAGATAGGACGGAGCTAGACCGTGTAGTATTTTATACGTAAGTAGTAAAACCTTAAAGTCACTTCTTAAGTGCACAGGAAGCCAGTGCAGGTGAGCCAGTATAGGCGTAATATGATCAAACTTTCTTGTTCTTGTCAAAAGTCTAGCAGCCGCATTTTGTACCAACTGTAATTTTTTAATGCTAGACATAGGGAGACCCGAAAATAATACGTTACAGTAGTCGAGACGAGACGTAACGAACGCATGAATAATGATCTCAGCGTCGCTAGTGGATAAAATAGAACGAATTTTAGCGATATTACAGAGATGAAAGAAGGCCGTTTTAGTAACACTCTTAATGTGTGATTCAAACGAGAGAGTTGGGTTGAAGATAATACCCAGATTCTTTACTGATTCGCCTTGTGTAATTGTTTGGTTGTCAAATGTTAAGGTGGTATTATTAAATAAATGTCGGTGTTTGTATCATGTCCCAAAGCTATGACAAATATAACAAATGGAAACTTACTATGACGAGTTGCATTGTACATCTATAAACAAGTTTATTGGTGTGTTTAGTGCAGGGGTCGGCAACCCGCGGCTCTAGAGCTGCATGCGGCTCTTTAGCGCCGCCCTAGTGGCTCTCTGGAGCTTTTTCCAAAAAGTATGAAAAATGGAAAAAGATGAGGGGGAAAAAAAATATTTTTTTGTTTTAATATGGTTTCTGTAGGAGGACAAACATGACACAAACCTCCCTAATTGTTATAAAGCACACTGTTTATATTAAATATGCTTCACTGATTCGAGTATTTGGCGAGCATCGTTTTGTCCTACTAATTTTGGCGTTCCTTGAACTCACCGTAGTTTGTTTACATGTATAACTTTCTCCGACTTTCTAGGACGTGTTTTATGCCACTTCTTTTTCTGTCTCATTTTGTCCACCAGACTTTTAACGTTGTGCGTGAATGCACAAAGGTGAGTTTTGTTGATGTTATTGACTTGTGTGGAGTGCTAATCAGACATATTTGGTCACTGCATGACTGCAAGCTAATCGATGCTAACATACTATTTAGGTTAGCTACATGTACATATTGCATCATTACGCCTTATTTGGAGGTATATTTGAGGTCATTTAGTTTCCTTTAAGTCATCTTAATTCAATTTATATCTCATGACACACTATCTGTATGTAATATGGCTTTTAATTTTTTGCGGCTCCAGACAGATTTGTTTTTGTATTTTTGGTCCAATATATCAACATTTTGGGTTGCCGACCCTTGGTCTAGTGGGACAAGCAAAAGTTAAGTCGGAGAAAATGCAGTCATTTATAAATTATTTAATGTTTCTCTGCGGCCCTGTAGCAAATGCGTCACGGACCTGTACCGGTCCCCGGACCGGTGGTTGGGGATCACTGATTTGTATAACCAAGGTGTTGATGTAGCTTGTTTACAACTTCTTCACTTACACTCGTAGTGGTCCTCAAGGTTCAGTTAAAAAAATTGTATGCATTTGCAGCAGATTCCTAAAAACAGTAGATTCAAGATTCAAGATTCAAGATTGTTTATTGTCATATGCACAGTTAAACAGACAGTTTGCCGTACAATGAAAATCTTACTTTGCTAGTCCACCCTTCAACAAGTCACACGGTACTTAGCTAAACATAAAAAATAAACAATAAAAATAAAAATGTATATACAAGGCACAGTAAGTAACATAACATTATTGCACATTCTGATTGACAGTCAACAGTATAAATATGGAGGTGACCTTGGGTCACAGCAGCAGTTAAAGTGTCTTTCGTGATCAAAGGTGAAAAGTGTCTACAGTGATGGTTCACAGTTCGGGGGTGGTCATGGTAGCTGTCTTTTGTTCAAAAAGATAAAAGTAAAACGAGGGGGCAGGGGGGCTAGCATTCACAAGTTAGCATTCACAAGCCTGATGGCCTGTGGGTAGAAACTGTTTGTCAGTCTCGTAGTCCTGGATTTCAGGCTCCTGTATCGTCTGCCTGATGGTAGGAGGATGAAGAGACTGTGCTGGGGGTGTGTACTGTCCTTTATGATGCTGTGTGCTCTCCTGGTGGCCCTGGTAGAGTACATGTCCTGTAGGGAGGGGAAGGCTGCTCCTGATATGTACTGAGCAGTTTTAATCACTCGCTGGAGTGCCTTCCTGTCCTTAGCAGTGCAGTTTCCATACCAGACCGTGATTGAGCTGGTAAGGACACTCTCAACCGTACTTCTATAGAAGTTGCTGAGAATTTTGGGTGGCATGCCAAATTTTCTCAGCCTGCTTAAGAAGTACAGTCGCTGCTGGGCTTTCTTTATTGTTTGTTGGGTGTTGTGATCCCAGGTGAGGTCCTCGCTGATGTGGGTCCCGAGGAATTTAAAGGTTTTCACCCTGTCCACCTTTGTCCCCCCTATGTATTAAGGTGTGTACTGTGCACTCCTTCTCCGTGGGTCAATAATCATCTCCTTGGTCTTGTCTGTGTTCAAGGAGAGATTATTATCCTGACACCAGGCCACCAGTTCCGCTACCTCCCTTCCTTACGCTGCCTCAGCTCCCCCGGTGATCAGTCCGACGGCCGTAGTATCATCTGCAAACTTGATGATACTGGTGTTGTTCTGGGAGGCCACAGATTCCTAAAAACAGTAGAATGCTGTCATAGAGATGATCTTTGATGAGTTTTTTGGTGGAATATTCTTAAAAACAGCAGAACGCCCCGGTAACAAAGAAAATGGACTGAAATCAAATGTCTACTGGAGTAGAGGCAATGGTTCTTTGGAATGTACAAAATAAGACTAATAGCATACTTGCCAACCTTGAGACCTCCGATTTCGGGAGGTGGGGGGTGGGGGGCGTGGTCGGGGGTGGGGCGGGGGGCGTGGTTAAGATATATATATATATATAAGAAATACTTGACTTTCAGTGAATTCTAGCTATATATATATATATATATATATATATATATATATATATATATATATATATATATATATATATATATAAATAAAATAAATACTTGAATTTCAGTGTTCATTTATTTACACTTATACACACACATAACACTCATCTACTCATTGTTGAGTTAAGGGTTGAATTGTCCATCCTTGTTCTATTCTCTGTCACTATTTTAGATCATACACATTATACAAATATACATTTTAAAATCAATAAGAAAACGGGCGCTCTAATTTGGGAGTCTGAATTAGGATCAGAAGTGCCTATATAAACATTGCGCACTCACGTCGCCTTTTTGTATTGATTACTGCAGCTGTGCACTGGATTCATTCATAGATACAAACTACAACTCACAAACACTTTAGAGTTAGGCTCCACAATCAGAATGTGTACTTAAACTTATAAAGATCACATGGATATTATTCAGTGAGTTGATTCACCAAAACTAACCTGTTAAACAGGAGGAAAAAGCACACAGGACGTTTCAATTGTTCACAGACTGGTTGCGCTCATCAGAATGACAAGACACTTCCGGTCTGCAGGTGATAGCATTCAATTGGGAAGAAACGCCCTACTGCCCCCTACTGACCAATGTGAATACTGATAAATGTGTAATGACAGCTCCAAAAAACGAATTCAAACCACAAAATAAAATAAATAAATCAACACAAAAATGTGACACATTATGGGTGGGTCACATATGCATGTACAGTAGATGGCAGTACTGCCCTGTTTAAAAGTGTCACAACATTGCTGTTTACGGCAGACGAACTGCTTTACGGTAGACGAAAACTTGACTGCTGTTGTTGTGTGTTGTTACCGCGCTGGGAGGACGTTAATGAAACTGCCTAACAATAAACCCACATAAGAAACCAAGAACTCGCCCTCGATCATTAGCTGTTTATATTGTGGGAAAGCGGACGTGTGAACAGGCTGTCAACAGTCACTCAGGTGCGCATGGAGCTGGAGGGGGCGTGGCCTCCAGCTCCGCCTGAATTTTGGGAGATTTTCGGGAGAAAATTTGTCCCGGGAGGTTTTCGGGAGAGGCGCTGAATTTCGGGAGTCTCCCGGAAAATCCGGGAGGGTTGGCAAGTATGCTAATAGTGAAGGGAGAAGTCCGGCTCCCGGTCTTTAGCTCTTTGAAATGTGGCCATCTAAACCATTTAGTTGAATAACCTGATACACAGTATACTGTACCTCCACCAAGAAATATGAGCATCTAGTCCCATTGATTTCTATGAATGTTTTTAGGCTGGATCATGCAAAATATTTGTTAATACACTGTGGTACCTCTGTTTTTGTATTCAGATGAAGACCAAATGGCATGAAAATCATGGCAATTTTTAGCATGACAAATAATGCAAATCCAATTAATCTGTTAATCCACAAGCCTTACAAATACAGATGTACCATTGAATCATGCATGAGTCGTATCGCATTGAGAGTAGCTGTATACAAACTTTATAGGCTGCATATAACAACTTCTTACATTTACGACAGTGCTTAGTGTTTTTTCTTTTACTTTTATCATCAGCTGAGCATGTTTACAAATAATTCAGTAGTCAACCAAAATGTTTCCTCGAGTGTTCCTCTTAAGAGACTATCTAGAATTATAGTTCGGACTTGTTGGAAGCCTGAGCTTGACTGGGCGCACTTGTTAGTAATTAAATGCTTTTTTACGATACGACTTGACACACCGACAACTTCCAGACAAACAAAACCCTCATTTGTCTGAAGATAAAGACATATATTGATGTAGCTGGAATGCCAATCTGATATTAGTGTGATTACATTGCTTTCTTATAACTGAAATGGCTTCGCTCTCACTGTGTATTGATTTGCCATCCACCAATTAAAAGTAACATAAAAACAACACAAATCAGCGCTGATCTCAGTTTGGCTGCCACGTTGGTTGTGCTCCAAGTCTCTGCATGATTGTGCGACTGACTGTGTGTGGGAGAGTGGTTGGTAAAATCAGTAAAGCGGGCAATTCGCACCATTCAATCAAAACACATCATGTTAATTCCCAGATCTGAGACGCTGATGAATTATTCAGCGCCATTAAGATAATTTTGCCCGTGAATGTTGTTCCTTGAATGTTTAGCCGAAGAAGTCTGACTCTGCTCTTTGGACCGCACAAGAGGCAATCAGGGTTATTCTAAGTCACTTGTCTGTGACTTTCACATAATTATTGATTTCCTTTGACTGTGACATGTTAAGAACTTAATGTTTTCATACTGATGATAGTGATGGCGATGGTGTTTTCATGCTTTCATGGTCAGGACCTGCAAATTGCCTCTCGACATTTCCTGATCTCACAGCTCTGAAAAGCTTTCTACCTTCCTCTGACTTCTGAGGCTTGCAATGCAGCCATTAGGCAAATGTGAGCGTTTGACTGGCAAGGTGCGCCTTTGTATTGTTGTATTAACTCTAAGTAAAAGGAAATATGCAATAAAAAGAAGTGAGTGTCATGTTGGTTTTTGTTTGGAAGAAAGTTTGCCTCATTTCCTTTAATCAGTATATTTTATCCCGTTATTGTATTCCCTCAAATATACTGATGTTGTCATCTGACTTGGTTTGTTTGTGTTTTTAGGTAAAACGTCATACCTAGCACTCAGATTGCTGTTCTCCCAAGGATATTTCTATTTAAACATATCCGATTTGAAGGAAATTTGATGAATGTATACAAGCTGTAAGGTTAAATCAAGCCTAATCAAGTTTAATCCAAATGATATGTAATTGAATTGAAGCTACCATGGATCATCTCAATGTATATGTCTATGAATGTTCTCATTCATCAGGTCATTGTATTCTCAGGGCATTCAATCGATCGCAACTGGACTGTTCAGTTTGTCTTAGAAGATGTTTCACCTGTCATCCGAGCAGGCTTCATTAGCTCATAGACTTAGATTAGTCAGATCTAGTCTCGCTATACAAGCTCTGACCACCATACTAGCTGGACCAGATCTGAGCAGTCTATGAGTATGAACTGATAAAGCCTGCTCAGATGAGAGGCGAAACATCATCTAAAAACAAAGTGAGAATTAATGTAACATATTTAAATGCCTATAGTACCCTAAATCTCTGTCAAATCTAAAACTTTATTAATTAGTGATAGCACCAGATCAACCATATGGAGTTGTTTTTTCTTTCAAACATATATTTCTTACATAGTGTCCAGAGTAACACCTTACTAATTAATTAGAACAGTTATAGTAGATTTTGCTGTAACTCAGTAATGTGTAAAAATCATTTGGTTACAATATAACTAACATAATTTTCATTACATGCAGTGAGCAGTTTTTTTTCTCTCTAGTCATGTTCACTTTTTAAGATCCACAAAAAAAAAATGCCAGTTGGATTTTAACATCTTAGACAATCTTAACTCTATACTCTCGGCAGGGTCCTTGGGGGTGCATGGGAGTTTGCCCAACCAGTCTACATGTGTTTTGTGGACTTGGAGAAGGCATTCGACCGTGTCCCTCAGGAAGTCCTGTGGGGATTGCTCAGAGAGTATGGGGTATCGGACTGTCTGATTGTGGCAGTCCGCTCCCTGTATGCTCAGTGCCAGAGCTTGGTCCGCATTGCCGGCAGTAAGTCGGACACGTTTCCAGTGAGGGTTGGACTCTGCCAAGGCTGCCCTTTGTCACCGATTCTGTTCATAACTTTTATGGACAGAATTTCGAGGCGCAGTCAAGGCGTTGAGGGGATCTGGTTTGGTGGCTGCAGGATTAGGTCTCTGCTTTTTGCAGATGATGTGGTACTGATGGCTTCATCTGGCCAGGATCTTCAGCTCTCACTGGATCGGTTCGCAGCCGAGTGTGAAGCGACTGGGATGAGCATCAGCACCTCCAAGTCCGAGTCCATGGTTCTCGCCCGAAAAAGGGTGCATGGCGTGCCATCTCCGGGTTGGGGAGGAGATCTTTCCCCAAGTGGAGGAGTTCAAGTACCTCGGAGTCTTGTTCACGAGTGAGGGAAGAGTGGATCGTGAGATCGACAGGCGGATCGGTGCGGCGTCTTCAGTAATGCGGACGCTGTATCGATCCGTTCTGGTGAAGAAGGAGCTGAGCCGGAAGGCAAAGCTCTCAATTTACCGGTCGATCTACGTTCCCATCCTCACCTATGGTCATGAGCTTTGGGTTATGACCGAAAGGACAAGATCACGGGTACAAGCGGCCGAAATGAGTTTCCTCCGCCGGGTGGCGGGGCTCTCCCTTAGAGATAGGGTGAGAAGCTCTGCCATCCGGGGGGAGCTCAAAGTAAAGCCGCTGCTCCTCCACATCGAGAGGAGCCAGATGAGGTGGTTCGGGCATCTGGTCAGGATGCCACCCGAACGCCTCCCTAGGGAGGTGCTTAGGGCACGTCCGACCGGTAGGAGGCCGCGGGGAAGACCCAGGACATGTTGGGAAGACTATGTCTCCCGGCTGGCCTGGGAACGCCTCGGGGTCCCACAGGAAGAGCTGGACGAAGTGGCTGGGGAGAGGATGGATGGACAATCTTAACTCAGTGAGCAATTATCACTCCTCACTCAGTGACGTGGGTCTTTGTTTAAAGGGGTCACATTATTATTCTTTTTTTCTACATTTAAAACACTTCCATGTGGTCTACATAACATGTAATGGTGGTTCTTTGGTCAAAATGTTGCATAGAGTTTGTTTTACAGACCATCTTTAAGCCGCTTTCTGACTGTCTCTTCAGAATGAGCCATTTCGTGGGTGGTCTTATTTAAAACCCTCCTCCGGGTCACGCCCCCTTCGACAGCTTGTAGTTGTAGTTTTTTGCGCTTCAGCATCAAGTCTACTGACAGATATACGTTTGAACTATAGGCAGTGATGGGCAGTAACAAGCTACATGTAGCTTAATAACATTTCCCAGTAGCTTTGCGGTAACTTAGCTACTTTTTGAACGAGTAGCTTTTCCTGAAAACATTCATACCTACGGAGAAAATCCATGATGATTGGTTGGTGTTCGTATGATGAGTCCAAATTGGCTAAGGTTAGGGCAGGGGTCAGCAACCCAAAATGTTGAAAGAGCCATATTGGACCAAAAAATACAAAAAAAATCTGTCCTGAGCAGCAAAAAATTAAAAGCCTTATATAAGTGTTATAATGAAAGCAACGCATGATGTAAGTGTCTATATTAATTATATTAGCCTTCTATATAAATTACTTTAAAAGCCTTATATAAGTGTTATAATGATGACAACACATGACGTAAGTGTCTATATTAGCTATATTAGCCTACAATCAAAATTACTTTAAAAGCCTTATATAAGTGTTATAATGAAGGCAACACATGATGTAAGTGTCTATATCAGCTATATTAGCCTACTATCAAAGGCTGACGCAAATCTTCGTTGACTGAAATGTTTTTATTTTAATTTTTATTCTACACATTTTTGCAACATTGGAAATCATGAATTAAATGGAGGCTTCTCACAGGATGAGATAACTTCTGGAAATTACTGGCTCAGAATGGCCAACGGTATAGATGTGTGTGTCCACGTTTAAGGAAACGGCAGGCTGTCTTCTTCTAATGGATTAATTACAATCGTTGCAAGCTGGGTAACGTTTGCTGTGGTCTGGAACAACATGGCCCACAAACAACTATGAGAAATGCAGTCCATGTTACATACAGATAATGTGTCATGAGACATGCAAATATCAATTAAATACACAGAGGACATAAGTAAAGGAAATTAAAATAGCTCAAATATACCTACAAACAAGGCATAATGATGCAATATGTGCATACAGCTAGCCCAAATAGCATGTTAGCATAGATTAGCTTGCAGTCATGCAGTGACCAAATATGCCTGACAAGCACTACAGCGTATCAATAAAACCAACAAAGCTCACATTTGTGCATTCACGCACAGCATAAAATGTTTGGTGGACAAAATGGGACAAAGAAGGAGTGGCATAAAACACGTCTTTCTGTGGCAGCATCGGAGAAAGTTGTACATGTCTCTAAAAGAGGTCCAGGGAGCCACTAGGGCGCGGGTTCCTGGTTAAGGCGAAACATTACAGACTGGCCAATAAGAGGCATGATAAGGCGGGTCAAACCAGTAAGCAAAATCATACCAATCATGCACTCATGTCACATGGCGACGAGGGAGTCAGACACAGAGGGACAATTAAAACAAAAAAAGAAAACATATTTGAAAATGGCAAAAGGAATTTTCTGCCGCGGATTAGATTTTTCCTTTAGTAATAAAGATGACGTGCAGGAAACCCACAACAATACGTGTCCTTAACGATATCTAGACAAATGTATGCGTTTAGCGAAAACAATGCCCAAAACCTTAGTTTTTAGTTGTTTACTCTGTAAACCAAAATCATAACTGCTTTCTTCATCCACGACGTCCAATACAAATTTAGGAACACACATTAAAGGCCTACTGAAACCCACTACTACCGACCATGCAGTCTGATAGTTTATATATCAATGATGAAATCTTAACATTGCAACACATGCCAATACGGCCGGGTTAGTTTACTAAAGTGCAATTTTAAATTTCGCGCGACATATCCTGCTGAAAACGTCTCGGTATGATGACGTCAGCGCGTGACGTCGCGGATTGTAGAGGACATTTTGGGACAGCATGGTGGCCAGCTATTAAGTCGTCTGTTTCATCGCAAAGTTCCACAGTATTCTGGACATCTGTGTTGGTGAATCAATTGCAATTTGTTCAATGAACAATGGAGACAGCAAAGAAGAAAGCCGTAGGTGGGAAGCGGTGTATTGCGGCCGACTTCAGCAACACAAACACGGCCGGTGTTTCATTGTTTACATTACCGAAAGATGACAGTCAATCTTTACCATTGGCCTGTGGAGAACTGAGACAACAGAGACTCTTACCAGGAGGACTTTGAGTTGGATACGCAGACACGGTACCGTGAGTACGCTTCCAAACATTTGATCGCTTGCCGGTACGTGCGTGCCGCTATGTGCATGTCACGTACGTAACTTTGGGGACTTTGGGGAAATATATGTGCTGTATGAACTTTGGGGAGGTGAACGATACTTTGGGCTGTGGGATTGAGTGTGTTGTGCAGGTGTTTGAGTTGTATTGGCTTGGTTATATGGACGGGAGGGGGGAGGTGTTTGTTATGCGGGATTAATTTGTGGCATATTAAATATAAGCCTGGTTGTGTTGTGGCTAATAGAGTATATATATGTCTTGTGTTTATTTACTGTTTTAGTCATTCCCAGCTGAATATCAGGTCCCACCCGCCTCTCACAGCATCTTCCCTATCTGAATCGCTCCCACTGTCTTCTAGTCCTTCACTCTCACTTTCCTCATCCACAAATCTTTCATCCTCGCTCAAATTAATGGGGAAATCGTCCTTTTCTCGGTCCGAATCGCTCTAGCTGCTGGTGGCCATGATTGTAAACAATGTGCGGATGTGAGGAGCTTCACAACCTGTGACGTCACGCTACTCGTCTGCTACTTCCGGTACAGGCAAGGCTTTTTTATCAGCGACCAAAAGTTGCGAACTTTATCGTCGATGTTCTCTACTAAATCCTTTCAGCAAAAATATGGCAATATTGCGAAATGATCAAGTATGACACATAGAATGGACCTGCTATCCCCGTTTAAATAAGAAAATCGCATTTCAGTAGGCCTTTAAGGTGAGTTGAGTTCATTAAAAGTTTTACTGCACATAACCATTACCAACCGTTCCCAAACAACACACAAGTCATTGTTTTTTTTTTTGTCAATATATAGGTAGATGCTGTTTATTTTACTGTAGGTACAGATAATTAATAACATTATAGGGGTGGGCCAAAGTAAAGGCAAATTCAAATAAATACCTACACAAGGGGTGCGGGGACCCCTAGAGGTAGTTGTAGGGTGTCCCCATCTAAATGACAGATAGTAATGGACGCTTATTGGGTCCAATTTTACACTCTCAGTTACATTAACATTGATATTATACATGCGGGCCCATAGATATAAATTCCGTTAAATGTAGCAAGCTACTTTTGCCGTGTAGCTTGCTACAATTCCCCGGGATAGCTTTCCCCAATTGGGGCCCTATAGCAGGATTGTATTTTGAGCCACTATCCCCCTTACCTCTCAGTACAAAAGTGTCTCATTTTTATTTATACTTGTTTTAATCAAACTTGAATTTGATCTGATGCATGTTTTGTACCAAAAAATAAACGTATTTCTTTAGAGCAAAATAACAAATTTACATCAATTTACATATTTCCCTGACACCATATGCCATAAGGTTGCCCCAAAAAATAGATTCGCATCCAAATTACAATTTTTTATTAATCTCAATTCTCTATTGGTTCATAATCTTCAAAAAATCTATATTGAACATTATTTTTTACATATTTTCATATATCCATCCATCCATCTTCTTCCGCTTATCCGAGGTCGGGTCGCGGGGGCAGCAGCCTAAGCAGGGAAGCCCAGACTTCCCTCTCCCCAGCCACTTCGTCCAGCTCCTCCCGGGGGATCCCGAGGCGTTCCGAGGCCAGCCGGGAGACATAGTCTTCCCAACTTGTCCTGGGTCTTCCTCGTGGCCTCCTACCGGTCGGACATGCCCTAAACACCTCCTTAGGGAGGCGCTCGGGTGGCATCCTGACCAGATGCCCGAACCACCTCATCTGGCTCCTCTCGATGCGGAGGAGCAGCGGCTTTACTTTGAGCTCCCCCCGGATGACAGAGCTTCTCACCCTATCTCTAAGGGAGAGCCCCGCCACCCGTGGAGGAAACTCATTTCGGCCGCTTGTACCCGTGATCTTGTCCTTTCGGTCATAACCCAAAGCTCATGACCATAGGTGAGGATGGGAACGTAGATCGACCGGTAAATTGAGAGCTTTGCCTTCCGGCTCAGCTCCTTCTTCACCACAACGGATCGATACAGCGTCCGCATTACTGAAGACGCCGCACCGATCCGCCTGTCGATCTCACGATCCACTCTTCCCTCACTCGTGAACAAGACTCCGAGGTACTTGAACTCCTCCACTTGGGGCAAGATCTCCTCCCCAACCCGGAGATGGCACTCCACCCTTTTCCGGGCGAGAACCATGGACTCGGACTTGGAGGTGCTGATTCTCATCCCAGTCGCTTCACACTCAGCTGCGAACCGATCCAGTGAGAGCTGAAGATCCTGGCCAGATGAAGCCATCAGGACCAAATCATCTGCAAAAAGCAGAGACCTAATCCTGCAGCCACCAAACCGGATCCCCTCAACGCCTTGACTGCGCCTAGAAATTCTGTCCATAAAAGTTATGAACAGAATCGGTGACAAAGGGCAGCCTTGGCGGAGTCCAACCCTCACCGGAAACGTGTCCGACTTACTGCCGGCAATGCGAACCAAGCTCTGACACTGATCATACAGGGAGCGGACCGCCACAATCAGACAGTCCGAAACCCCATACTCTCTGAGCACTCCCCACAGGACTTCCCGAGGGACACGGTCGAATGCCTTCTCCAAGTCCACAAAGCACATGTAGACTGGTTGGGCAAACTCCCATGCACCCTCAAGGACCCTGCCGAGAGTATAGAGCTGGTCCACAGTTCCACGACCAGGACGAAAACCACACTGTTCCTCCTGAATCCGAGGTTCGACTATCCGGCGTAGCCTCCTCTCCAGTACACCTGAATAGACCTTACCGGGAAGGCTGAGGAGTGTGATCCCACGATAGTTAGAACACATTTTCATATATATATATATATATATATATATATATATATATATATATATATATATATATATATATATATATATATATATATATATATATATATATATATTTGTTTCATACCAAAACAAATAGCTTAGCTACATTTAATCGAGAGTAACTTGTAGCTTAGCTTACTACATTTTCCGAGTAGCTTGCCCTTCACTGACTATACACTACTTTGTATTAGAAATGGCAACAGCAGATGATGCATGTGCATGTACGAGCCAGTCGACCCCACAACAAGAGGATAGATAAAGATCAGAAACTTATTGACTACAATGTCGGACTACAATATCAGACTCGCACAAAGCTCTGCGGGTAACCCTCTACCATATATGGAGATATCCGCTGCCGATTTGAAAACATCACAACTGGAATCAAATTCCAAACAGCTCGTTTGGAAGAAGTATGAAGGAAGGCCAGATTGTTTTATAAATATCTCCACCATGCCTCTGAGGTTGCATTTCAAATTTTCGGGACTTATGCAGATACAAAGTACACAAAAACAGGTACCAATAGGTAAGAAAAGTAGGTTTTACATAATAGGTTTTCTTTAATGCTCACTGTCATTGGCTGGCTTTTCAGGGCCTCCTATGATGCATCAATTATGCAGTGTAAACATGAATCATTATTGCAGCACTATTGCTCATAGGAATGGGCACTGTTCACATTTGAACCGATACGGTAACAAATCCTAGTACCTGGGAATTGATAAGTGGTTAATATGTTTAATGATAAAAAAATATATATATATTATATAATTTTACAGTGAGCTGATGATTATACCTTTGTTGACCAGTTGTTATATCTAGCTGTTTTACACCCCTGAGTCTCATTTGCAAGTAACCTACTCAGTGGCCTAGTGGTTAGAGTGTCCGCCCTGAGATCGGTAGGTTGTGAGTTCAAACCCCGGCCGAGTCATACCAAAGACTATAAAAAAAATGGGACCCATTACCTCCCTGCTTGGCACTCAGCATCAAGGGTTGGAATTGGGGGTTAAATCACCAAAATGATTCCCGGGCGCGACCACCGCTGCTGCCCACTGCTCCCCTCACCTCCCAGGGGGTGATCAAGGGTGATGGGTCAAATGCAGAGAATAATCTCGCCACACCTAGTGTGTGTGTGAGACAATCATTGGTACTTTAACTTTAACTTTAACTTTAATATATAGTAGACTTTGCATTCAGTTGAAATGCCAAGACGTTGGAAGTCAGTAGTGTATAGATTATTGTGTGTTGCCTGGCAAGGAAGTAGTCTTTGCCATTAATATATATAATATAAATTGTTGAGCTCTACAGTGTTTAGACTAGACTAGACTAGACTAGACTAGACTTCCTTTTTATTGTCATTCAAATTTGAACTTTACAGTACAAATAAGAACAAAATTTCGTTACATAAGCTCATGGTAGTGCAGGACAAAAATGCAATAAGGTGCATATATCAATATCCATCCATCCATCCATCCATTTTCTACCGCTTATTCCCTTTGGGGTCGCGGGGGGCGCTGGAGCCTATCTCAGCTGCACTCGGGCGGAAGGCGGAGTACACCCTGGACAAGTCGGCATGTATAAATAAATAAAAATATATAAATAATATATAAATATATATATAAAATAAATAAATATATATAAATATATATTTTATACTGAAGTATTGTACTTACTACACACCAACTGTTTGATTGTAACGTGCATCTAAGTTCCAGTTGGATTATCAAATTTGAAGATGGTGAAATTGCCATGAAAAATCGCTAATGCTAATCAGTAGCATGTCTATGGAGAATCCAATGTAAATTAGCATCAAGCGAGCACATTTTGGAAAATTGAAGTCTAACTTTATGTATGATCGTTTTAAATCAATACTTGCTTTGCTGGTATGGGAAATTGTAACATTACCTCAAAGTAGTCCGGCTGAGTCCGCCCTGAATGGTGCGAGTGTTTCAGCTGGTGCCGAGTCTGCAACCAGATGTGACGTTACGTGCAGCAAAGGTATCAAAATATTACACCGTTTGACTTTACATGAATTGAGACCCGGTAATATCGACGGACTTCAGTCAGTACCGATCCTTAATTGCTCGGGATGTCACATGTTGTGTGTAAATAAATAGAAATCCATAGATATAAACTAGAGCTGTCAAAGTTATCGTGGTAATAACGCAATAGCTATAAGTTCCTTCAACGGCGCTAATTGCATGCATCCTGACTCTTTTTTGACCTTCGTGCAATTCTTTAGCGTAGGGAAATGTAATGGCGTTCAGTTACTGTTGAGCCACAAGTTAAAAAATAGCAAGCAGAAATGTTTAAAGAAAGAGGGACATTATGGAAATCTCACATCCAAGTCGTTATCCCGATGAGACAAGACTATTTTTTCTTCGATCCCCGTGAGAGAACATCAATGGAGCAAACGCCTGCTGGCGCGCTTTGCCGCTTGTAGAGGAGGAGCTTCAAATCTGTGTTTACAGTACAGTTGAGTGCATTGATTACATGAAATGTACATTGTTGCACTAACTGCTCTAGTAAGATGGAGCAAAAGCTCAGCAAAAAAAAAAGACAGTAAGCAGGAAGTCTAGAATCACTTTTTTATCGGACTTTCATGTCATCAAAACATGTCAAGACACCCCTTCTTCGACCAATCAAACACTTCCAGCTTCACAATAATCGGGTCGAACTACCGTAACAAAATGGATAATTGTCTTACGTTCTGATCATGCTTTGTCAAAGATGTTTTATAATGTAATCTGGGATATTCCTTCCTAAATATTGTATATGTCTTCTGGCAGTTTGAAATATAGTTTATACTCTTTTATAACATGTTCTGATTGATAGTCCGCAACTACAGAATATTTAACAGGCTGAATACTACAATTTGATAATACATAGAGAAAGTAAAAAAAATTGTCATGCAGAGAAAAGAATACCATTGACTTGTACAACATGTAATGTACGGAATATCAATATATATATATATATATATATATATATATATATATATATATATATATATATATATATATATACAGTATATATACATATATATATATATATATATATATATATATATATATATATATATGTATGTGTGGGGAAAAAAAATCACAAGACTATTTCATCTCTACAGGCCTGTTTCATGAGGGGGGTACCCTCAATCGTCAGGAGATTTTAATGGGAGCATTCGCATACCATGGTTTATATAGGGCACAGAGTGGGTGGGTACAGGCTGGCCTAAGGGCGTGGTGATTGGTTCATGTGTTACCTAGGAGGTGTTTCCGTCTATGGCGGCATGTTGTTACAATTTCGCTGCGCTTGTTGAGGGATGACAGGTCTGGACGGTAGATAATAAACAGTTTCTCTTTCAAGCATAGGTTGCATCTTTTATTACCACTATTGTAAGGTGTGCTGGATGCAAGAATTTGCCATGTTATTGAATATTCAACATTATTGTCTTTGAGGTCCCAAATGTGTTTGCTGAGTTCTGTGGTATTTCGCAGGTTTTTGTTCCTGAAAGAAGCCTTGTGGTTGTTCCATCTGGTTTTGAATTCACCCTCGGTTAATCCTACATATGTGTCGGATGTGTTAATGTCCTTGCGTATTACCTTAGATTGGTAGACAACTGATGTTTGTAAGCATCCCCCGTTGAGGGGGCAATCAGGTTTCTTTCGACAGTTACATGCTTTGTTGGTTTTGGAGTCGTTCTGACTGGGGGTCGACGGCTCATTTGCAATTGTTTTGTTGTGGTTTGAGATGATTTGTCGTATATTGTTCATGCAGCTGTAGCTCAATTTGATGTTGTTCTTGTTGAATACTTTTCTTAGGTTGTTGTCTTTGGGAAAGTGTTTGTCAATCAGGTTGAGGAATTTGTGTCCAATGTTCGTTGAGACGTTTTTGCTGTATGGGGGGTTGTACCAGATGATGCCGTTTCGTTTTCTGTTCTTTTTTGGCTGGTTTCCTGGCGTGGGTTCATAGGTGAGGGTGAAATTGTATCCGCTTTCATCAAGGACTTTTTGGTACGGGGGGGTTGCTTGGTCAAATTCAGCTTTGCTAGATGACAGCATCGATAGCCTTTTATTGATTCCGGTAGGTATTCTTTTCGTGGTGGTGGGTGGATGGTTGCTGTCATGGTGCACGTATTGGAGTGTTGTGTTGGGTTTCGTGAATGGTTGGTAGCTGTTATATTGCGCTCTACTACGGTATCGAGCACTATTTTTTGGATAACCTTATTAAGACATATATATATATATATATATATATATCACAGATTACATTACCAAACATCTTTGACAATCAACGCATGATCGTAACAATCCACATTTTGTGTTATTAATGTGTGAAACTGGTATCTGAGTATGGAAGTGTAGCTCCTCTCCTCTGAATGCAAGTGCTCCTCCAGCAGGAATACAAATTCTGTATTACTACAACATACAAAATCTGGCAAGACACCAACGCACTGCAGGTAATTAAAAAATGTTTTTAAATAGAAGCTTATTTGTCGTTTTTTTGCTGAGCTGTTTAAAAAAGCACGTTAAAAAAAACATTTCATTAAAGCAAAATAAGTGTCAATGCAGTCATGGCAAAAACAACTTGAAAATTATCTGTCTAGGGTACACTTAGTAATGATGAAACATTTTATTTATCCGTGATTAATCGTGATTAACTTTCAGGTAACTATGAACAAACTGTGGATAATTGGGATCAAATATTTTAATTGTTTGTCAGCCCTAATATAAATACAAGGTGTGAATGTCGATGGTCGATTGCCGATGTATGTGTCCTGTGACAGACTGGTGACCAGTTCCGGATGTACATCGCCTCTCGGCCTCTGGGCCTGCAGTTCAGATAGGACGCCAATGAGAACAAGCGGTCTAGGAAATGAGTGAATGAATGAAGATTAATTGACCAAATTATGTTGGCCTAGATTTGTCAATTTATTTCATTGGTCAGCGGGATAGTTTGGATTGAACCCTAAGAACTCTGCCTATAGCAAGTGGGCACATCTGTTGAATGCTGCTCCATAGTAGACAGCTAAAATTAGTATTTCAGGAGAGTACACAGAAGCTAATTCAAATAATAACAGAAGAAATTAACAAATTAAAAAGATGGTTTGACAAAAACAAACTATCTTTGAATCTCAGCAAAACTCAAATAATCCTATTTGGTAACAGTAGAAGAGAAAGTCAAACACAAATACAAATAGATGGAGTAAATATTGAAAGGGTACAAGAAAACACATTCTTGGGTGTAATAATAGATGATAAAATGAATTGGAAATCTCATGTACAAAATATACAACATAAAGTAGCAAGAAACACGTCAATAATGAATGAAGCAAAACATGTTCTAGACCCAAAATCACTTCATATTCTCTACTGCTCGCTAGTGTTACCATATCTGAGTTATTGTGCAGAAATATGGGGAAACAACTCCAAATCTGCGCATCATTCACAAACTGTGTTTCAAAAAAGATCAATTAGAATAATACATAATGTTGGATACAAAAAACATACAAACCCTTTATTTATTGAATCACTAGTATTGAAATTCAACGATTTGGTGCATTTGCAAACAGCTAAAATGATGTACAAAGCAAACTATAACCTGCTACCTAAGAATGTACAACAATTCTTCTCAACAAAAGAGGAGAAATATAACCTTAGAGGAAAATCTAATTTAAAATATTTGTATGCTCGTACAACACTTAAAACCTTTAGCATATCCGTATGTGGAACTAAATTATGGAACGGATTAACCAAAGAAATCAAACAAAGCACCAATATGATTCAGTTTAAGAGACTGTTCAAATTACAAGTGTTCACAAAATACACAGAACAAGAATTATGATGAACATCTTGAACCCTTTTTTTTTTATTTTATTTTTTTATTGAGACAAAAAATATTTATGTATTTAATGTTTGCATGCTTCCTATAGTATAGTATTTATTTATTATTTATTTATTCACTGTTCTGTTACAGAGAACAAGGAAATTGGATACAATTGCTACGGTATGAAAAGGGGTACGATTAGATAAACTCTACTTCTTCCTACTCCTTTTCGGACGTGCTGTAATGAAACAACTGGAAAATGTGTGATGCATTACATTGTATCGTATGCATGTTCTATATAAACTGAAACTGAAACTGAACTGAACTGAATTTATGAAATGATATACATTAAATGGCCCTGCGATGAGGTGACGACTTGTCCAGGGTGTACACCGCCTTCCGCCCGAATGCAGCTGAGATAGGCTCCAGCACCCCCCGCGACCCCGAAAGGGACAAGCGGTAGAAATTGGATGGATGGATGGATATGCATCAAATGGCCCTGCGATGAGGTGGCGACTTGTCCAGGGTGTACCCCGCCTTCCGCCCGAATGCAGCTGAGATAGGCCCCAGCACCCCTTGCGACCCCGAAAGGGACAAGCGGTAGAAAATGGATGTATATATATGTATATATATATATATATATATATATATATATATATATATATATATATATATATATATATATATATATATATATATTGTCAGGTTTGTCACTGACAGTTTAGTTATGTTTTGAGTTTTTCGTCTGTCTGTCTTTATTTCCTGTAAGCGCTCTTATTTTGTCTTTATTTCCTGCTTGTATCCCTGAGTGCTTTGTCCCCTCAGCTGTGGCTGATTGGCACCGGGCCACACCTGGTGTCAATCAGCCAGCTACTATTTAGTCCTGCTTTGCCCTCCAGTCAGTGCTGGAGTATTGTCGCTAATGATTGCCAATGTCATTAATACTTATCGTTGTAGCTGTGTCTACTTCTGTTCACTCGGCTCATGTCATAGTTCCTTCGTGTCACAGTAAGTGTTTTTGTTTCATGTCCACAGTTAGCCTTTGTGCTAGTTTTTGTTCATAGCCAAGTTTGTTCTCCACCGTGTGCGCACCTTTTGTTTGTACCCTTTTGTTTGTTCTTGTTTCTTGTTCTGCACCAAGCCTGCCGTCTCTGCATCTTGGGGTTCGTCACCTACACCTTGTGACATATATATATATATATATATATACATGCACCTGGGGATAAGTTGATTGGCAACACTAAATTGGCTCTAGTGTGTGGATGTGAGTGTGAATGTTTTCTGTCTATCTGTGTTGGCCCTGCGATGAGGTGGCGACTTGTCCAGGGTGTACCCCGCCTTCCGCCTGATTGTAGCTGAGATAGGCTCCAGCGCCCCCCGCGACCCCAAAGGGAGTAAGCGGTAGAAAATGGATGGATGGATGGATACTTTTATACCCAATCATGGCACCCACCTGTTCCCAATTTGCCTGTTCACCTGTGGGATGTTCCAAATAAGTGTTTGATGAGCATTCCTCAACTTTATCAGTATTTATTGCCACCTTTCCCAACTTCTTTGTTACGTGTTGCTGGCATCAAATTCTAAAGTTAATGATTATTTGCAAAAAAAAAAAAAAAAATTATCAGTTTGAACATCAAATATGTTGTCTTTGTAGCATATTCAACTGAATATGGGTTGAAAATGATTTGCAAATAATTGTATTCCGTTTATATCTACATCTAACACAATTTCCCAACTCATATGGAAACGGGGTTATATATATATATATATATATATATATATATATATATATATATATATATATATATATATATATATAATACTAAATTGTCCGTAGTATGTGAGTGTGAATGTTGTCTATCTGTGTTGGCTCTGCGATGAGGTGGCGACTTGTCCAGGGTGTACCCCGCCTACCGCCCAAATGCAGCTGGGTTAGGTTCCAGCACCCCCCGCCACACCAAAAGGGACAAGCGGTAGCAAATGGATGGATGGATAACAATAATAAAACATAAAATACATTATTTGCATGAAATAATTAACCCCGTTACAGGTATTCTGTAAATGCTTGAAAGTTAAAGTTAAAGTACCAATGATTGTCACACACACAGGCCCTGCGATGAGGTGGCGACTTGTCCAGGGTGTACCCCGCCTTCCGCCCGATTGTAGCTGAGATAGGCTCCAGCGCCCCCCGCGACCCCAAAGGGATTAAGCGGTAGAAAATGGATGGATGGACACTAGGTGTGGCGAAATTATTCTCTGCATTTGACCCATCACCCTTGATCACCCCCTGGGAGGTGAGGGGAGCAGTGGGCAGCAGCGGTAGCCGTGCCCGGGAATCATTTTTGGTGATTTAACCCCCAATTCCAACCCTTGATGCTGAGTGACAAGCAGGGAGGAAATGGGTCCCATTTTTATAGTCTTTGGTATGACTCGGCCGGGGTTTGAACCCACAACCTACCGATCTCAGGACGGACACTCTAACCACTAGGCCACTGAGTCTCTTGCATTAAATATCAAATACAGGTATTATATATATATGTATATATATATATATCGCTTGATAATAATATATACATTCAACGCATGAGTTCTGTATATTTCATGACGATTTTCTTGCCTACACAGCAGACCTTTAGAACAGAGTCGGAGCCCACCCTCCCCTTGCCCAGCGCGCGAACACGCGCTTATAAACACGCGGGCGCGCGCGCGCGCACACACACACACACACACACAGCAGACATACAGAGGCAGGCGTTGCGCGCTCCCGAAGCGCTGAACGCGCAACAAGCGGGGCCAGCGCAGATGGAGCGGGAGCGCGCACAGAGACGACAGCACGGGCACGAGGCGATACCAGGAGCGCGGGGGAACGAGATCCTGTAACGATTTTTTTTTTTTAAATAACCTTATCCGCTCTTTTTTTTTTATCGGCATATTCGCTTCATTTTTATTTATTTATTAAAATAAAGAGTGACGAACATCCGCAGTTCGTCGAGAGGATGCGTTTTCACGTCGACGCGTCGAAGGAAGATGTGCAGCCATGACAACAACAAGAGGACACTGTCAAGTGTAGACGACGACACGATTTATCCGTGGCGTGTCTTCTCTTACATACACGAGGCCGTCCGTGGGCACCGAAAGCCGCGGGAATGACGGTGCCGACGACGTGACGCGGAGTGCAGCGGCCGGGGGACGCCATCGAGTGGACGGGAGGAGGGCGTGAGGTCCAACAGAGAGCTGGAGGGGTGGACGCCCAGTTGTACGTTGGACCCCTAATGACTGCTCCACTGTCTGCTGTGTCACTATTATTATTATTATTATTATTAGCAGTCAACGTTGCATTGATTTTAATGGCGTGGAGGGAACAGCCGAGAAACGGGAGGATGGAGACGCAGTGAGCGAGGATTGACGGTAAGATATGGATATAGGTTATGAGCAGGCGCCCCGCCCCTCTCTCTCTCTCTCTCTCTCTCTCTCTCTCTCTCTCTCTCTCTCTCTCTCTCTTTACCCCCCCCCCCCCCTCCCTGTCTACGTGCACGTACAGGTGATGGCATGACTAGCAAAGGTGCCCATAAAAATACCACTTCAAAAGGTGCACGCTTTTGGTACCTTTTGACCAAGGCAGCGAAATGCACAGGCTGGCATACCAATCCAATCCGAATCAACTTGATTTACATAGCACATTTAAACAACAACCAAAATGTTTCCAAAGTGCTGCACAAAAATATTAAAAACAAGATTCAAATACCGTATTTTCCGCATCATAAGGCGCCCTGGGTTAAAAGCCGCGCCTTCAATGAACGGCATATTTCAAAACTTTGTCCACCAATAAGCCGCCCCGTGTTGTAAGCCGCATCTAACTGCGCTAAAGGAACGTCAAAAAAACAGTCAGATAGGTCAGTCAAACTTTAATAATATATTAAAAACCAGCGTTCTAACAACTCTGTTCACTCCCAAAATGTACGCAAATGTGCAATCACAAACATACGTATATCAACATGGACAGAGCTGCGTGAAAAAAGCCACCCGGCCTCTTCGCGTAAACTTAAACTTACCTTAACCACTCGCTCATCTTTTCTTCATCCATCCCTTCGAGTTAGCTTTTATGATGACGCCGGCTGGAAAGGTCTCTTTTGGCAAGGTCTTCCTTTTGAATATCACCATGGGTGGAAGTTTCTGGCCATTAGCATGGCAAGCTAGAACCACAGTGAAGGATGACTTCTCATTCCCTGTGGTGCGAATATTCACCGTACGTGCTCCCGTTCTACAGTGCGGTTCACAGGAATATCAGTTGCTGTGAAATACGGTAGTAATCCGTGTGCGGATGGAGAGATTGCGTCTTTTCATGAACCGGGTCCTTGTCGCTTAGTAGGAGCCATTTTGTGGTCTTTACAGATGTAAACAGGAAATGAAACGTACGGTGATATCCGCGCGTTTTTTCTTCTTCTTCCGGGGGCGGGTGGTTGCTTACAGTAGAAGAAGAAGCGCTTCCTGTTCTATGGGGGCGGGTGCTTACCTTGGCGGTTGCTTGCGTAGAAGAAGAAGCGCTTCCTGTTCTACCGGGAAAAAAGATGGCGGCTGTTTACCTAAGTTGCGAGATCGAAACTTTATGAAAATGAATCTTAATATTTATCCATATATAAAGCGCACCGGGTTAAAAGCCGCACTGTCAGCTTTTGAGTAAATTTGTGGTTTTTAGGTGCGGCTAATGGTGCGGAAAATACGGTACTATCCCTAGCTCCACCAATCCATCCATGAAGGCGGAAGGCGGGGTAAACCCTGGACAGGTCGCCGCTTCATCAAAAGGTGTTTGGTGTTTTTGGACCTCAGGAAAGCATTTGATACAGTAAATCATTCTGTTCTTCTTACCAAGCTCTCAAAATGTAACTTGACAACAAGAACTGGATTGAATCGCATCTGCACGATCGAACACAATCTGTATCAGTTAACAACTGCAGATCAGACTCTCGTAGGCTAACCTCCGGAGTCCCTCAGGGGTCAATATTAGGCCCCCTTTTATTTAGCCTCTATGATTTGCCCACTGTTTGTCCTGAAGCTGAATGCTTAATGCTAACCTCCGGAGTCCCTCAGGGGTCAATATTAGGCCCCCTTTTATTTAGCCTCTATATCAGTGGTTCTTAACCTGGGTTCGATCGAACCCTAGGGGTTCGGTGAGTCGGGCTCAGGGGTTCGGCGGAGGTCAAAACACACCCGACTCATCGTGTAAATAAAAACTTCTCCCATCCATCCATCCATTTTCTACCGCTTATTCCCTTTGGGGTCGTGGGGGGCGCTGGAACCTATCTCAGCTACAATCGGGCGGAAGGCGGGGTACACCCTGGACAAGTCGCCACCTCATCGCAGGGCCAACACAGATAGACAGACAACATTCACACTCACCTATCGGCGTATTATGGATACGACAACAGCAGAAGTCAGACTGGTTTGCAGGTGTGTAATTTGTTGTGGGTTCATGCACTGTTGGTTTGGTTCTTTGAACAAGGTGATGTTCATGCATGGTTCATTTTGTGCACCAGTAAAAAAAACATGGTAACACTTTAGTAGGGGGAACATATTCACCATTAATTAGTTGCTCATTAACATGCAAATTATCAACATATTGGCTCTTAACTAATCATTATTAAGTACTTATTAATGCCTTAATCGGCATGGCCTTATTATAACCCTAACCCTCAAATAACTCTAAATTAAGTCTTTGTTACTTAGAATAGGTTCCCCTGGTGTCCAAAAAACTGTAAATTAAGTCTTTTTTACTTAGAATATATTCCCCATACTAAAGTGTTACCAAAAACATATCACTTTGTCTTGAATTTGAAAAAAAAGAAGGGTTCGGTGAATGCGCATATGAAACTGGTGGGGTTCGGTACCTCCAACAAGGTTAAGAACCAGTGCTCTATATTAATGATTTGAATGCTTAATGCAGTGTTTTTCAACCACTAGTGTGCCGTGCGATATTGTCTGGTGTGCCGTGGGAAATTATGCAACGTCACCTAATTGGTCCCAAAATTTTTTTTTTGCAAATCAATAATTATAATCTGCAAATACTGTGCCGTTCCTTAGTGTCCGTGCTGTGTAGAACTCGGCTGTAGAACTGTGATCCCAATATGCAGACCACAGCGTGCAGGTAAAAAGGTATGTAACGCTTAAGCCAAAAATGAACAAAAGGGAAAGGAAAAGGCAATGAAGCGTAGGGATGGCTATGTAAAACGAAAGTATAACTGAACTAGCTACAAAGTAAACAGAAACAGAATGCTGGACGACAGCAAAAACTTGCAGCGTGTGGAGCAGAGACGGCGTCCACAAAGTACATCCGTACCTGACATGGTAAGCAACAAAGTCCACACAAAGAAGAATAGCAACAACTTCAATAGCCTTGCTTGCTAACACAAAGCAGGTGCCTGGGAATAGCGCTCAAAGGCAGACCTGAAACTGCTACAGGAAAACACCAAAATAACAGCACAAGACAAGAACTAAAGCACTACACACAGGAAAACGCCAACAAACTCAAAATAAGGCACGAGGAGGACCTGGTGGAGTTTCATTTTTTTAACGTTTTCTGCTGGTGGTGTCCCTCCGTATTTTTAAATGGGAAAAAAATGTGCTTTGCCTCAAAAAAGGTTGAAAAACACTGGCTTAATGTATGCAGACGACACGGTTTTCTTCCTTCATGGTCACACCAAAGACATTGTTGCTGCTAAACTCACTAAAACAATGTCCTATGTTACAACTTGGTTGCAGGAGTGCTGTCTGCAGCTAAACTTTTCGAAAACTGTAGGTCTGTATGTAACTAAAACAAAAAAAGTATCATCTGACCCCGACATACATATTAATGGAGAAAGAACACAAATTGTCAGCCTATATAAATATCTTGGGTTAATAATAGATTCAGAGCTTTCCTTTAAAGCCCATATTGGCAAATTGTGTAAAATAATCAAGTTTAATCTCGCAAATTTTCGTGCAATTCGAAATGAAATGTCAACTAAAGCTGCAAAATTGTATTTGCATTCGATGATTTTCAGCCACTTCAACTATTGCCTTACCAGATGGTCTCAGGCTGGTCAGAGTTAAAAAAAAAACCCATTGGAAATCTCGTACAAACAAGCAATTAAAGTTATGGATAAAAAAACCTAGGCACTATCATCACTGTTCATCCATCCATTTTCTACCGCTTATCCCTTTCAGGGTGGCAGGGGGTGCTGGAGCCTAGCTCAGCTACAATCGGGCGGAAGGAGGGGTACACCCTGGACAAGTAGCCACCTCATTGCAGAGCCAACACAGATAGACAGACAACATTCACACTCACATTCACACACTAGGGCCAATTTAGTGTTGCCAATCAACCTATCCCCAGGTGCATGTTTTTGGAATTGGGAGGAAGCCGGAGTACCCGGAGGTAACCCATGCAGTCATGAGGAGAACATGCAAACTCCACACAGAAAGACCCCGAGCCTGGGGATCGAACCCAGGACCTTTGTACGGTGGACCAGAGATTAGTGCATGTGCCTCACAATACAAAGGTCCTGAGTTCAATCCCGGGCACGGGATCTTTCTGTGTGGATTTTTGCATGTTTTCCCTGTGACTGCGTAGGTTCCCTCCGGGTATTCCAGCTTCCTCCCACCTCCAAAAAACATGCACTTGGGGATAGGTTGATTGGCAACACTAAATTGGCCCTAGTGTGTGAATGTGAGTGTGAATGTTGTCTGTCTATCTGTGTTGGCCCTGCGATGAGGTGGCGACTTGTCCAGGGTGTACACCGCCTTCCGCCCGATTGCAGCTGAGATAGGCTCCAGCGACCCTCCGCGACCCCGAAAAGAACATGCGGTAGGAAATGGATGGATGGATGGATAATATATACGATATGTAACAATTACCATGTGCAATATTATAGTATATGTAACAGGAGAAAATATACATTATTAACAAAGAGAGGTAGCTGACATAGAAGCGGTCAGCTAATAGACAGATATCATATATTGCTGTATGGCGAGTGATTACACAGCTGGATGGAGTCCGGAATGAAGGAGGTCTTGAATCGAAGACTGTGGGAACGAAGCTGAAGAAGCCTGTTGGCTGTGGGCGCTCCACTGTGGGAGCAGTTCGAACATGGAGGGGCAGAGTGTTCCAGAGCTTAGGGCCGACTACAGAGAAGGTCCTGTCTCCCCTGGTTTTAAGTCTCGTCTTGGGCACCACGAGCTGGAGCTGGCTCTCGGACCTCAGAGCGCGCGCAGGAATGTACATTTGGATGAGGTCCGAGATGTAAGGAGGTGCCAGTCCATGCAAAGCTTTAAAGGGGAACATTATCACAATTTCAGAATTGTTAAAACCATTAAAAATCAGTTCCCAGTGGCTTTTTATATTTTTCGAAGTTTTTTTCAAAATTTTACCCATCACGCAATATCCCTAAAAAAGCTTCAAAGTGCCTGATTTTAACCATCGTTATATACACCCGTCCATTTTCCTGTGACGTCACATAGTGAAGCCAACACAAACAAACATGGCAGAAAGAACAGCAAGCTATAGCAACATTAGCTCGGATTCAGACTCGGATTTCAGCGGCTTAAGCGATTCAACATATTACGAATGTATTGAAACGGATGGTTGTAGTGTGAAGGCAGGTAGCGAAAACAAAATTGAAGAAGAAACTGAAGCTATTGAGCCATATCGGTTTGAACCGTATGCAAGCGAAACCGACGAAAACGACACGACAGCCAGCGACACGGGAGAAAGCGAGGACGAATTTGGCGATCGCCTTCTAACCAACGATTGGTATGTGTTTGTTTGGCATTAAAGGAAACTAACAACTATGAACTAGGTTTACAGCATATGAAATACATTTGGCAACAACATGCACTTTGAGAGTGCAGACAGCCCAATTTTCATCAATTAATACATTGTGTAGACATACCCTCATGTCAGCAGGCCAGAGAAGCTAGGGTCGATATTCGTCTCTTGATCATCTTCGGGACGGTGTGAGCCAAGACATCTAGGGGGGTTTAGCTCGCTCGTCTGCGGGAACAAACTGCCGCCATTGCTTGCCGTGCTACCGAGGTCCTTTGTCCCTGAATTGCTCACACACTCCGGCAGATTCAATGGGGGTCTGGCGGCAGATTTCTTTGACTTTATCGTTGGAAATGCATCTGCTTTGAGTGTCGCAGGATATCCACACATTCTTGCCATCTCTGTCGTAGCATAGCTTTCGTCGGTAAAGTGTGCGGAACAAACGTCCAATTTCTTGCCACTTTCGCATCTTTGGGCCACTGGTGCAACTTGAATCCGTCCCTGTTCGTGTTGTTACACCCTCCGACAACACACCGACGAGGCATGATGTCTCCAAGGTACGGAAAACAGTCGAAAAAACGGAAAATAACAGAGCTGATTTGACTCGGTGTTTGAGAAAATGGCGGATTGCTTCTCGATGCGACGTCACGTTGTGACGTCATCGCTCCGAGAGCGAATATTAGAAAGGTGTTTAATTCGCCAAAATTCACCCATTTAGAGTTCGGAAATCGGTTAAAAAAATATATGGTCTTTTTTCTGCAACATCAAGGTATATATTGACGCTTACATAGGTCTGGTGATAATGTTCCCCTTTAAAACCAGACAGCGAAATTTTAAAATGAATTCTAAATTTAACAGGGAGCCAGTGCAAAGTCTCAATAATTTGGGTTATATGCTGGCGTTTCCTGGCCCCTGTTAAAAGTCGTGCTGCCGCGTTCTGGACTCACTGCAACCGGGAGATAACTTTTTGGCTAATGCCAGCATAAAGTGCATTGCAGTAGTTCAGTATAAAAATAAATTACATGCAGGGATTCTTAACCTTTTTGACCCCGGGGTCCAACTTTTCCACAATAGAGGCCGGGGGCCCACTCAAATATTACACCGAACTGGATGAAGCAATTCCGGAAGGAATTGCGTGTGAATGCTCCAATGCTGAAGTTGAACTGAAATGCTGACAGAATGTAGTATGAATGTAAGAATAGTTTGAATGTTGGAATGGTTTGAATGTTGAAAAGCTTCCACTGAACTCATAGGCGCCGATATACATCTCTGGCAGTGGGTGCTGGGTGTGTATGTATAAAACAAAAAAAATAGACGTTCAGCGAAGTTAATATCCCGTGTGATTTGTGGCTTTAATATTTTGTAAAACAAACCAAACTCGTCACAAAATTAACTACAACAAGATTGATTTAAAAAAATATATTTTAAAGATTGAAAGTTGCCATCAATCCCACGTGGGTGCTCGGCATTGTCCGTGGGTTCTCGGGCCCCGAAGCACCCACTGGATCGGCACCTATGGCTGAACTGAAATGCTAATGAAATGTAGGTCGAATGTAGAAATAGTTTGAATGTTGAAATCGTTTAAACGCTGAAATGGTTTGAATGTTGGAATGGTTTGAATGTTGAAGAATTAGAATTTCCAGGAAAACAGGAATTTGGTTTGGAACTTGGGAAAGTGTTAGATTGAATGTCCAGAATGTGGATGTTGTAATGGTTTGAATAGGTTGAAAAATGTGGGAATTGTGCAACTTGGAAAAATGTCCCATTCATTTCAATGGGAACTTCCTGGAAATTCGGCAATGTTTGGAAAAGCGGGGATTTTTGGAAAATGATTAGGAGCATGAATGTCCTAAATGAGCTTAAATGGTTTGTGTTAGAGTTGTTTAAACAGGGCAGGAAATGTTAAGTAGTAAGTTAAAGTTAAAGTTAAAGTTTCGCAGGTTTCCCTAAAACAGGCTTGTAGGGATGAAATAGCCTCTGTGTATTTTCCTGACCTAACGTGTGTATATATATATATATATATATATATATATATATATATATATATATATATATATATATATATATATATATATATATGTCTTAATAAGGTTATCCCAAAAAAAAAAAAAAAAAAAAAAAAAAAAAAAAATAGTGCTCGATACCGTAGTAGAGCGCAATATATGTATGTGTGGGGAAAAAAATCACAAGACTATTTCATCTCTACAGGCCTGTTTCATGAGGGGGGTACCCTCAATCGTCAGGAGATTTTAATGGGAGCATTCGCATACCATGGTTTATATAGGGCACAGAGTGGGTGGGTACAGGCTGGCCTAGGGGCGTGGTGATTGGTTCATGTGTTACCTAGGAGGTGTTTCCGTCTATGGCGGCATGTTGTTACAATTTCGCTGCGCTTGTTGAGGGATGACAGGTCTGGACGGTAGATAATAAACAGTTTCTCTTTCAAGCATAGGTTGCATCTTTTATTACCACTATTGTAAGGTGTGCTGGATGCAAGAATTTGCCATGTTATTGAATATTCAACATTATTTTGTATTATATATTATATTATATATATATATATATATATATATAATTTTATTTTTTTCTTTTCCTTTCTATCCCTCTCCTAAATTTTTTTTAAAGTTTTTTAAACTTGGGCCGGATTGTGGACGTGGTGGGCTAGATTTAGCCCACGGGCTGTAGCTTGGGGACCACTGCATTCCAGTATGCGCATCAGGGATGTGATGCCAGGCTAGGCTGCCAGGGTCAGTCGTGTACGAGTGTGTGGTACGCTGTGAAATATTCATGTGCACGTGATAAGCTTTCTTAGGGCTTCAACCGGAGTGAGTGGTCTCCGAGTATCCCTCCAAAAGGGGTTCACGGTGAGGATGCCACTCCACTGCAGCATCTAATGTGTGCTGCATGGTGCAAACATTTGATCCGTAAGGGTTTGTTGCAGCTCACGACCCTGCAAATGTGAACACACGGGGGGATAAAAGATGAGAGTGAAAGGGAATGTGAATGAGAGTCCACTGGCGACATTGCAGGAGTGCACGGTGGAGGATAGAGAGAGGTGGACAAAAAGAATGGAGGAGAGAGGTAGAGATGCTTAATGGCTGACAGGACTTCTGCTCTAGAGTCAGCCTGAATTGTAGCCGCATGTGTAACCCTTGGGGTGTGCATGTGAAGGTAATGGACTATGTACCATGTATGCAACATCATGACCACTTGCAAATTCTAAAGGCACATTTTTGGTGTCTCTCTGTCTATTGAATGATTTTTCAAATTCAATTGCAATTCTAACATCACATCAGTGTGTGCGCTACATGTTGGATGTGAAGGAGAAAACAACGGTAATCAGGTTGGCTTCCTAGTATAATTTGTATCGACCACGGTGTGGCAAAAAGAGAATGGATTTGTTTAAACCAGCGCACGTACACACAAACATGTTTTGGATGGATTTCTCTTTGCTACTTCAAGACTAAAACCCGCACTTTGTATAAACGTTTATATATTTAGTATATACTGATTGATATTGCAGAGGTCTTTATTAGGGTTGCGCGATATAGACTATTTATTATGTAAATGATATAAATTTGTCTGACTTTTATTACTATGGTCATACTGTGATAATCCATTCTGATGACACATTCTAGCTGTGTCCCGCAAATTTGACAGCGACAAGCAAATAAAATCATTAATCTTCGTCTCGATGGTGGCAAATAAAATGTTTATTAAAAGTAACATTATCACTGGAGGATCAGAGGACAAGGAATAGTTAAACATGCTACGTGAGAGGTTACAAAAAAGCAACGCTAACCTCTAAGCTAGAACTCTTGAATGTAAACAGGGGTGGGCAGATCAATATAAATATGAACAGTAACGATAGTATCAGTATCTGTATATGGATTGATCAATATTTTTTATTATCACAAAATTGTTTTTTGTCGGTTTTATTATTGTCGCCAAAATTTAGGAAATAGGAGCAAATAATTGTTTTTGCTTTTGTTTAGGTATTTTGCACTATTGACTTTATAACAAATATTTTGTAATTAAAGGGAACAAGGAAATAATCTGAATATTACCGTATTTTTCGGAGTATAAATCGCACCGGAGTATAAGTCGCACCTGCTGAAAATGCATAATAAAGAAGGAAAAAAACATATAAATCGCACTGGAGCCCAGCCAAACTATGAAAAAAACTGCGACTTATAGTCCGAAAAATACAGACATTGATATTGTCGGACTACAGTTGTGATCTAAAATGTAAATATTGAATGATCCTAAAACTATCAAGTCCGAACACTGGTATGACCAATACTGCCCCTGTAACTACTTGGTATTGAATCAATACCCATATTTGTAGTATTGCTCAAAACTAATGTAAAGTATCCAAAAAACAGAAGAATATGTGCTTATTTCATTTTAACAGAGGTGTTACAACAGAAATTAACCAGACATTAACAGTAAAATTAGAGAACTAATAATACAAACATAACACAATATGTTACAGCATACATCAGCATCCAAATTAGGATCTTTTGTAACCCGTTTTGAAATGGTTCTATTTTCATTTATATACGGATTAGAATATTGTGATATATGACAGTGCCCCAAGAGGCTGTAATACATATCACAATAAAGATTTTTAGGCATATCGCCCACCCCTGGTTTTTATGGATATTTTGTTTAACGTCCCGCAGCCGGGACAGCATACATATTGACAATGAGTCACAGCACCTCTTGTCGTTCCATCCAAGTAGCGCATTCTGTTTTGCTTCAAAATACGAGAATTGGGTGAATGAGTACACTTAATCAATAGTTATGTAAATCCCTTATATTTTTCTAAAGAGGAATGCTCATCACAAGATGACTTGTTTTTATTTTAATGGAAAACTGTCTGGCTGGTGGAATAATTATCTTATCATATGGGCTGTAATTTAGTGCTTTATCAAATGATTATGTCAATGTTAAACAATTTAAACTCAGTATAAAGTTTGTCCAAAGAGCAAAAAAAATTACATTGGTCAGCATTGAATATTGTCATGACCGGTCCCTTTCGGTCATGTCCTGTGTTGGTTTTGTTGTTATTCTTCTTTGGTTAGTGTACATTTTTGTTGCCAGCACTCCTAGTCCACCGTTGTTTACGTTCCTGTTGCTTAGAGCGTCTGGGCTCACACACCTATTTCTGTTTGTTGATTAGTGTCTCCACCTGACGCCGCCACTAATCACGTGAAAAGTTGCAGTTTCCTTTTTTTTTTGCCATGCTTAAAACGTTCTTGTTGTTCGCCACGCACGACAGGTACGTTCGTTTCACAATAGGCTTACCGTATTTTCCGCACTATAAGGCGCACCGGATTATTAGCCGCACCTTCAATGAATTACATATTTCATAACTTTGTCCACCAATAAGCCGCCCCGGATTATAAGCCGCGCCTACGCTGCGCTAAAGAGAATGTCAAAAAAACAGTCAGATAGTTCAGTCAAACTTTAATAATATATTGAAAACCAGCGTTCTAACAACTCTGTCCCAAAATGTACGCAAATGTGCAATCACAAACATAGTAAAATTCAAAATGGTGTAGAGCAATAGCAACATAATGTTGCTCGAACGTTAATGTCACAACACACAAAATAAACATAGCGCTCACCTTCTGAAGTTATTCTTCATTCGTAAATCCTTCGAATTCTTCGTCTTCGGTGTCCGAATTGAAAAGTTGCGCAAGCGTGGGATCCAAAATGGCCGGTTCCGTCTCGTCGAAGTCATCGGAGTCAGTGTCGCTGTTGTTGTCCAGTAGTTCTGTGAATCCTGCCTTCCGGAAAGCTCGGACCACAGTTGTGACCGAAATATCTGCCCAGGCATTTACGATCCACTGGCAAATGTTGGCGTATGTCGTCCGGCGCTGTCTGCCCGTCTTAGTGAAGGTGTGTTCGCCTTCGGTCATCCATTGTTCCCACGCCGTTCGCAGTCGTGATTTGAATGCCCTGTTGACACCAATATCCAGCGGTTGGAGTTCTTTGGTTAATCCACCCGGAATGACGGCGAGTGTTGTATTTGTGTGCTTCACTTGTTTTTTGACACCATCTGTGATGTGGGCACGCATAGAGTCGTATATCAACATGGACGGAGCTGTGTGAAAAAAGCCACCCGGCCTCTTCGCGTAAACTTCCCTTAACCACTCGCTCATCTTTTCTTCATCCATCCATCCCTTCGAGTTAGCTTTTATGATGACGCCGGCTGGAAAGGTCTCTTTTGGCAAGGTCTTCCTTTTGAATATCACCATGGGTGGAAGTTAGCATGGCAAGCTAGAACCACAGTGAAGGATGACTTCTCATTCCCTGTGGTGCGAATATTCACCGTACGTGCTCCCGTTCCACAGTGCGGTTCACAGGAATATCAGTTGCTGTGAAATACGGTAGTAATCCGTGTGCGGATGGAGAGATTGCGTCTTTTTATGAACCGGATCCTTGTCGCTTAGTAGGAGCCATTTTGTGGTCTTTACAGATGTAAACAGGAAATGAAACGTACGGTGATATCCGCGCGTTTTTTCTTCTTCTTCCGGGGGCGGGTGGTTGCTTACAGTAGAAGAAGAAGCGCTTCCTGTTCTATGGGGGCGGGTGCTTTCCTTGGCGGTTGCTTGCGTAGAAGAAGAAGCGCTTCCTGTTCTACCGGGAAAAAAGATGGCGGCTGTTTACCGAAGTTGCGAGATCGAAACTTTATGAAAATGAATCGTAATAAAGCGCACCGGGTTATAAGGCGCACTGTCAGCTTTTGAGAAAATTTGTGGTTTTTAGGTGCGCCTTATAGTGCGGAAAATACGGTATATAGCTTTCCCTCTATAGTATTTTGGTTTATGTTTTTGCTACTTGACATGCTAAGTTAGCCTTGAGCTTCATGAACTCTTTTCCAGCGGCAATTGGTATTGTTTGTATTTTGCCTCGTTAGTGGAATAAAAAAACTCATCTTACCTGCACGCTGCTTCTGCCGCTTCCTGTCCAGCCAAATGTATCAGAATATGATACATGTAATTGTCACACATAGATTTGTGCCAGGGCTAAATAATTCTACTTTGGACACCCACCTACATAATTAACACATAATCAATCAATCAATCAATCAATCAATCTTTATTTATATAGCCCTAAATCACAAGTGTCTCAAAGGGCTGCACAAGCCACAACGACATCCTCGGTACAAAGCCCACATACGGGCAAGGAAAAACTCACCCCAGTGGGACGTCGATGTGAATGACTATGAGAAACCTTGGAGAGGACCGCATATGTGGGTAACCCCCCCCCTCTAGGGGAGACCGAAAGCAATGGATGTCGAGTGGGTCTGACATAATATTGTGAGAGTCCAGTCCATAGTGGATCCAACATAATAGTAAGAGTCCAGTCCATAGTGGGGCCAGCAGGACACCATCCCGAGCGGAGACGGGTCAGCAGCGTAGAGATGTTCCCAGCCGATGCACAGGCGAGCGGTCCACCCCGGGTCCCGACTCTGGACAGCCAGCACTTCATCCATGGCCACCGGACCTGTGCCCCCCCCCCCCTCAAGGAAAAGGGGAGCAGAGGAGAAAAGAAAAGAAACGGCAGATCAACTGGTCCAACAGGGGGGCTATTTAAAGGCTAGAGTATACAAATGAGTTTTAAGATGGGACTTAAATGCTTCTACTGAGGTAGCATCTCTAATTGTTACCGGGAGGGCATTCCATAGTACTGGAGCCCGAATAGAAAACGCTCTATAGCCCGCAGACTTTTTTTGGGCTCTGGGAATCACTAATAAGCCGGAATTCTTTGAACGCAGATTTCTTGCCGGGACATATGGTACAATGCAATCGACAAGATAGGACGGAGCTAGACCGTGTAGTATTTTATACGTAAGTAGTAAAACCTTAAAATCACTTCTTAAGTGCACAGGAAGCCAGTGCAGGTGAGCCAGTATAGGCGTAATATGATCAAACTTTCTTGTTCTTGTCAAAAGTCTAGCAGCCGCATTTTGTACCAACTGTAATTTTTTAATGCTAGACATAGGGAGACCCGAAAATAATACGTTACAGTAGTCGAGACGAGACGTAACGAACGCATGAATAATGATCTCAGCGTCGCTAGTGGATAAAATAGAACGAATTTTAGCGATATTACGGAGATGAAAGAAGGCCGTTTTAGTAACACTCTTAATGTGTGATTCAAACGAGAGAGTTGGGTCGAAGATAATACCCAGATTCTAAATATATAATAAATGTTACTATTAAGTAGGGTTGCCAATTAAGGCAAAAATAAAAAAAAACAGATTAATCGAACATTCTACCTCGGTTTCAGTTATTTCACAATTATTCCACTCCCAACTGCTACATCATCCATATTGTAACCAAGTCTACTTTTCGATGTTCTTCTATTCCTGGGGTCAGCAACGCACGGCTCTAGAGCTGCCTGCAGCTCTTTAGTGCCGCCCTAGTGGCTCCCTGGACCTCTTTCAAAGATGTGTGAAAATGGGAAAAGATGAAGAAAAAAACAATTTTTCTGTAGGAGAACAAACATGACACACACTTTCCTAATTGTTAGACATCCCACTGTTTATATTAAACATGCTTCACTGATGAGAGTATTTGGTAAGCACCGTTTTTGCCCTACTAATTTTAGCGATCCTTGAACTCATCGTAGTTTGTTTACATGTACAACTTTCTCCGATGCTGCCACAGAAAGACGTGTTTTATGCCACTCCTTCTTTGTCTCATTTTGTCCACCAAACATTTTATGCTGTGCATGAATGCACAAAGGTGAGCTTTGTTGATTGTATTGATATACTGGAGTGCTTATCAGGCATATTTGGTCAATCCATGACTGCTAGCTAATCGATGCTAACATGCTATTTAGTCTAGCTGTCTGTACATATTGCATCATTATGCCTCATTTGTAGGTATATTTGAGCTCATTTAATTTCCTTTACTTATGTCCTCTGTGTATTAAATTTGTCTCATGACACATTATATTTATGTAATATTGGCTGCATTTATCATAGTTGTTTGTGCGCTATGTTGTTCCAGACCACAGCAAACATTACCCAGCTTGCAATGATTGCAATAAATTCATTAGAAGAAGATAGCCTGCCATTCCCTTAAACTTGGACACACACATATATAACTTTGGCCATTCTAAACCAGTAATTTCCAGAAGTTTTCTAATCCTGTGAGAAGCCACCATTTTACTAATGATTTCCAAAGTTGCAAAAATGTGTAGAATAAAAATTAATTAATTAATTAAATTTCTGTCAATGAAGATTTGCGCCAGCCTTTGACAGTAGGCTAATATAGCTAATATAGACACTTACATCATGTGTTGCCTTCATTATAACACTTACAGCTCCAGACAGATTTATTTATTTATTTTTGGTCCAATATGGCTCTTTCAACATTTTGGGTTGCCGACCCCTGTTCTAGTCAGACACTATTTTTGGTACAATGGATGGAATGTTTGTGTAGCCATGTCTGTCCATACAACTAAGACTATGGGTTGTACTTGTATAGCACTTTTCTACCTTCAAGGTACTCAAAGCGCTTTGACACTACTTCCACATTTACCCATTCACACACACATTCACACACTGATGGAGGGAGCTGCCATGCAAGGCGCTAACCAGCACCCATCAGGAGCAAGGGTGAAGTGTCTTGCTCAGGACACAACGGACATGACGAGGTCAGGTACTAGGTGGGGATTGAACCAGGGACCCTCGGGTCGCGCACGGCCACTCTTCCACTGCGCCACACCGTCCCCACTACATTATTTGTGCGTACAAACTGCTTTTGTTGTACTGACGGTTCCGGGTTTGAGTTTTCCTCCAAGACACCTCTGTGTAGTTTACTGGATAGGACAGTGTTACACAGAAATGTTTACTTTCCAACCCTGAAAAGTTGGTTTTGATCGTTTTTTGATAATTCACCCAGGTTAGTGCGTTGTTCAATCCAAAATGGAAAAAAAGCCTGCTACAGTACAGCCATTCTTTTATCTGCATGAGCACAAAAAAAGACCAACCAATCGTTCTGGCTTGTGCAGCCCTTTGAGACACTTGTGATTTAGGGCTATATAAATAAACTTTGATTGATTGATTGATTGAACCATGTGAACACAAGCTTGTCTAATATTTTGACTAAATGTAACTGAATAAGGCAACGTTAGTGGTCGTTCCCAGGGCTACAGCTATGGATTATTTCAGTAATCGAATAATCAATGGAGTAGTTTGTTCGACTAGTCTTAATGAGTATTTCAGGGAAAATAGTTGAAATAAACACTTTTTCTGCTTAACATAACATTAATATCATATATCTAATATTGATATAGTTTTATCGCCCGGCCCTACTAAGGCATTGCACTGAATTCTTTTCTCAAGCATAAAATAGACCTAAATGGCAAATGCAATTATGAAAAGGCTATGATATTTTTTTGTTTTCCTCAATGTGTTTTTCGATTTTTGGTCAGATCACCTTGTCCAACAGCAACTCTGCAACCTTTGAGTATCTGTCACACTACCGCCATTTTGACACTGTCCCCTGAAATTTTAACATTTTTCATATTATGCTGCATCTTTGAATTGAAACTTTTCAAAAGGGAAAAGTAGCAACCGTATGACTATTCTTGCTCCCGGTGTGAATGTAACACCCGAAGGCATGTAATGATGTTTATGAATGACACTGGTTAATTTATGACATGATAAAAAAGGGTGGAGTGCCATCTCCGGGTTGGGGAGGAGATCTTGCCCCAAGTGGAGGAGTTCAAGTACCTCGGAGTCTTGTTCACGAGTGAGGGAAGAGTGGATCGTGAGATCGACAGGCGGATCGGTGCGGCGTCTTCAGTAATGCGGACGCTGTATCGATCCGTTGTGGTGAAGAAGGAGCTGAGCCGGAAGGCAAAGCTCTCAATTTACCGGTCGATCTACATTCCCATCCTCACCTATGGTCATGAGCTTTGGGTTATGACCGAAAGGACAAGATCACGGGTACAAGCGGCCGAAATGAGTTTCCTCCGCCGGGTGGCGGGGCTCTCCCTTAGAGATAGGGTGAGAAGCTCTGTCATCCGGGGGGAGCTCAAAGTAAAGCCGCTGCTCCTCCGCATCGAGAGGAGCCAGATGAGGTGGTTCGGGCATCTGGTCAGGATGCCACCCGAGCGCCTCCCTAAGGAGGTGTTTAGGGCATGTCCGACCGGTAGGAGGCCACGAGGAAGACCCAGGACACGTTGGGAAGACTATGTCTCCCGGCTGGCCTGGGAACGCCTCGGGATCCCCCGGGAGGAGCTGGACGAAGTGGCTGGGGAGAGGGAAGTCTGGGCTTCCCTGCTTAGGCTGCTGCCCCCGCGACCCGACCTCGGATAAGCGGAAGTGGATGGATGGATGGATGGATAAAAAAGATGAGGTGACTCCAGGGCTCAATCACAAATCTTGTGTCCACCAGTTCAACCCTTAAAATGCAAAGCTTTTATATATTTATACATTTAGGAATGCCTCATGATAGAACAGGGATAGATGGCTTTTTAACATGTTAATTATGCAGTTTTGTCCTGCAAAATCAGGTCAGCCACAGACTAAAGTACAAAGTATCTTCCATGCTTTGGATGGTGATCTGACATTTTGCTCTACAATCTTGTTTTCATACATTTGCATGGGCTTCACTGTTATAGTTACTCAAAACATAAACTGGATGTACATTATATGCAGCAGACTAACATTAGTGTTTTACTCTCAGTAGAACTAAATCTTTAATAATATTCACAATATCTTACATACATTAGTGGCATGTTCGTCTGTGCCCCATATTTCACAACAGGAACATGAATAATTAACTAACCCTGAGATATTTGTCTCACTTCTGTGCCCTATACAGACGCTTGCATCTTCCAGAAAGGTTTCTGACCCAACACAATGTTCGCCATCTGTTTTGTAGTTAATTCAAAGAGCCATATTTGGTGTAATGATTCATATACTTTATTTTGCAATAAGGCTTATTGCTCAGTTGTCGATTGGGCACAATGCTCCATCTCAGTAGTGAATTTAAAAAAGTAATTAGAGAAACAAGAAAAACAAGCTGTGGAATAATTGATGAGGAATTATGATGGGTAAAACTACACCCATTATTGTAATCTTATTTATGGTTGTTAATTTCCGCTACTGTGCTTTTTGATGTACAGTTTTCAAAGAAAAAAATGAGTAAAAGAGCAAGCACAATATTGTAAATCAGGGAGATTTTCAGATAGTGAGAAAGCGCTATGAGTCACTGGGTCGCAGTGTACCGTTATCTCCGAGGATGCGTGCCGGGGGTAGGATTACAAGCTTGATGAATATGTGAGGAACCTTATCAACATTTAATCAACTTTCTAGCTGCCTTGAGACACTTTTAGTCCCCAGGCGAAGGAAAGTCTACCTCAGTTTCTCATCCTTCCTATACACCATCACCGTCTGTTGACAGATACAGTATAAATAGAAGCCATCAAACTATGCAGTGCATGGTAACGAGCAGCCACCTGTTCGGAGAGCAATTTTAAAGTGACTGATATGATATGATAGGGGGAGCCAGCCAGCAGTGTGCAGGGTGCACTAGCTGCAAATATGTCACATTGATCGTGATCGCTCGGGACTCTGCAGTGATATGAAAGGCATGTGATATGACATAGTCCATGTCCATCATTTATGAAGAAGTACTTTGACAGCATCCGAATGTGTGAGATTGTAATTGAGGACAATACAAATGAAGTTGCTATTTGACACAGAGAGAGGGAGTCAATAAGTGTGTATGAAGGTACTGCTTGGTATGGAGTGGGAAGAAGGCTTTAGGTATAAGAGACTCAAAGTATATATTGATCCTTTATGATCTTCTAATTGTTATTAGTCATGAATATTAATATTGGAGACACTGATCTATCATGATGTCTATCCATGCACCTATTTTCAACGTGAATTAATAATAGGTTCACTAGAAAAAAGTGCTTTGATGCAGCTATCTATTGCTTTAGTAATCGAGAGTTTTTTCGATTCATCCAGTAATGGGATAAAACACACTTTAATACCTCAATGCGTATTTAATGGTAAATAGTTGAATACAACAACAATTTTTCCTTCATTCCTTTTAACCTTGATTCTTTTTTTTTTTTAACAAATGCACCTTATTAACAATACAAATCCTCCTTTAACGTGTGTATCAATCATACTTGCCAACCCTCCCGAATTTTCCGGCAGACTCCCGAAATTCAGCGCCTCTCCCGAAAACCTCCCGGGACAAATATTCTCCCGAAAATCTCCCGATTTTCAGTCGGAGCTGGAAGCCACGCCCCCTCAAGCTCCATGCGGACCTGAGTGAGGACAGCCTTTTTTCATGACGAGAGGACAACAGGGTGACAAGAACTAAATCATCCAGACTAGAGATAAATTGTATTATTATGTATTATTATGTTTATCTTACCTAAAAATAAATATATTTATTAATTTAAAAAAATAAAAAATAAATACATTTTTAATATATTTTGCTAAAAACATCAACATTAATTGTATTTGTCTTTGTATTTTTTCCTGACTCCTTATTACATCCAGCCATAATTATACATTAAAATAAACATATTTCAAAACATTTATTTTGAATTATCATAATAATTCATTTAAAATGACCATATCTAATTATTAAAATAATTGCTTGTTTATCAACAACTTTAGCATTTTATTCATTACATTTTGAAACTCTCAGAAGCCAAGTTATGTTATATTCCTTAAGATTTATTTATGCAAGTTTGAAGTATCAATTATCTAAACACAGTTTTGTTTGCATAATTTCAGGATGTAGATATATATATATATATATATATATATATATATATATATATATATATATATATATATATATATATATATATATATATATATATATGTATGTGTGGGGAAAAAAATCACAAGACTATTTCATCTCTACAGGCCTGTTTCATGAGGGGGGTACCCTCAATCGTCAGGAGATTTTAATGGGAGCATTCGCATACCATGGTTTATATAGGGCACAGAGTGGGTGGGTACAGGCTGGCCTAGGGGCGTGGTGATTGGTTCATGTGTTACCTAGGAGGTGTTTCCGTCTATGGCGGCATGTTGTTACAATTTCGCTGCGCTTGTTGAGGGATGACAGGTCTGGACGGTAGATAATAAACAGTTTCTCTTTCAAGCAAAGGTTGCATCTTTTATTACCACTATTGTAAGGTGTGCTGGATGCAAGAATTTGCCATGTTATTGAATATTCAACATTATTGTCTTTGAGGTCCCAAATGTGTTTGCTGAGTTCTGTGGTATTTCGCAGGTTTTTGTTCCTGAAAGAAGCCTTGTGGTTGTCCCATCTGGTTTTGAATTCACCCTCGGTTAATCCTACATATGTGTCGGATGTGTTAATGTCCTTGCGTATTACCTTAGATTGGTAGACAACTGATGTTTGTAAGCATCCCCCGTTGAGGGGGCAATCAGGTTTCTTTCGACAGTTACATGCTTTGTTGGTTTTGGAGTCGTTCTGACTGGGGGTCGACGGCTCATTTGCAATTGTTTTGTTGTGGTTTGAGATGATTTGTCGTATATTGTTCATGCAGCTGTAGCTCAATTTGATGTTGTTCTTGTTGAATACTTTTCTTAGGTTGTTGTGTATATATATATATATATGAAATACTTGACTTGGTGAATTCTAGCTGTCAATATACTCCTCCCCTCTTAACCACGCCCCCAACCACGCCCCGCCCCACCCCCCGACCACGCCCCCACCCCCCACCTCCCGAAATCGGAGGTCTCAAGTTTGGCAAGTATGGTATCAATAGAAACAAAAAGAGAAAAAAAAAGAATATAAATCTCTGCCACACAGATCATGGCACCCAATGCACCCAAACACAATGCTCATGTGCGTGCTATTGCTTTAGCGGTGCAGAAACATATTTAAAGTTAAACGTATTTAAACGTGTTTAAAGTTCCATGCACTCCTAGTGGTGCGAGTTTTATCATTTTTTTTATAAATCACGCTCATATAAGTTACACTCATTTAGGGATGTAACAATAAACAGTATTAATGACAACGGTACTAAAGTTCACCACGGCTGTTTTTAAATTAAAATGACCGAAAAACCATGATACATAGCTGCACTTTGATAAACTCACGGACTGATCGGCACTAGATAGCTAGTTCAAAATCATTATGAAAGACATGACAACAGATAGATTTTTTTAATGCGATTAAAAGTCAATGGAGCCTTTGGGAGCTGCTCTATTCTGCCTATAAAGCCCTTACAAAAACATCTAAACACCTCCATTAAAGTTTTAAATACCTGATGTAAGTATATACAGGTAAAAGCCAGTAAATTAGAATATTTTGAAAAACTTGATTTATTTCAGTAATTGCATTCAAAAGGTGTAACTTGTACATTATATTTATTCATTGCACACAGACTGATGCATTCAAATGTTTATTTCATTTAATTTTGATGATTTGAAGTGGCAACAAATGAAAATCCAAAATTCCGTGTGTCACAAAATTAGAATATTACTTAAGGCTAATACAAAAAAGGGATTTTTAGAAATGTTGGCCAACTGAAAAGTATGAAAATGAAAAATATGAGCATGTACAATACTCAATACTTGGTTGGAGCTCCTTTTGCCTCAATTACTGCGTTAATGCGGCGTGGCATGGAGTCGATGAGTTTCTGGCACTGCTCAGGTGTTATGAGAGCCCAGGTTGCTCTGATAGTGGCCTTCAACTCTTCTGCATTTTTGGGTCTGGCATTCTGCATCTTCCTTTTCACAATACCCCACAGATTTTCTATGGGGCTAAGGTCAGGGGAGTTGGCGGGCCAATTTAGAACAGAAATACCATGGTCCGTAAACCAGGCACGGGTAGATTTTGCGCTGTGTGCAGGCGCCAAGTCCTGTTGGAACTTGAAATCTCCATCTCCATAGAGCAGGTCAGCAGCAGGAAGCATGAAGTGCTCTAAAACTTGCTGGTAGACGGCTGCGTTGACCCTGGATCTCAGGAAACAGAGTGGACCGACACCAGCAGATGACATGGCACCCCAAACCATCACTGATGGTGGAAACTTTACACTAGACTTCAGGCAACGTGGATCCTGTGCCTCTCCTGTCTTCCTCCAGACTCTGGGACCTCGATTTCCAAAGGAAATGCAAAATTTGCATGGTTGGGTGATGGTTTGGGGTGCCATGTCATCTGCTGGTGTCGGTCCACTCTGTTTCCTGAGATCCAGGGTCAACGCAGCCGTCTACCAGCAAGTTTTAGAGCACTTCATGCTTCCTGCTGCTGACCTGCTCTATGGAGATGGAGATTTCAAGTTCCAACAGGACTTGGCGCCTGCACACAGCGCAAAATCTACCCGTGCCTGGTTTACAGACCATGGCATTTCTGTTCTAAATTGGCCCGCCAACTCCCCTGACCTTAGCCCCATAGAAAATCTGTGGGGTATTGTGAAAAGGAAGATGCAGAATGCCAGACCCAAAAACGCAGAAGAGTTGAAGGCCACTATCAGAGCAACCTGGGCTCTCATAACACCTGAGCAGTGCCAGAAACTCATCGACTCCATGCCACGCCGCATTAACGCAGTAATTGAGGCAAAAGGAGCTCCAACCAAGTATTGAGTATTGTACATGCTCATATTTTTCATTTTCATACTTTTCAGTTGGCCAACATTTCTAAAAATCCCTTTTTTGTATTAGCCTTAAGTAA
>NC_084574.2:32452500-32492500 GCF_033978685.3 Nerophis lumbriciformis | reverse complement strand
GCTAGGCGATCAGTAGTAGCAGAAGCAGTAAATACAGCTGCAATAGTCTGCTGTCCAGCCATAGATTGTATCTTTTACTTCAGTGGCATTTTATTGCATTCTCCTTTCCCTGTTCACTTGAGGAAAAAATGGGATTTCGTCAAAAGCAGCATGTATGCACGGATGTCGGCTGAGCATAACAAACGCCTAAACTTGAAAAAAAAAACATCGACACGAATGAGCACAGCATCAATCAGTGGAAATGTGGGTTTATTTACTATCAAGTTTGAAAAACAGGCGGCGCTTAACATTATTTATCGGATTTTATGAGCGGAATAGTGGAGCTCCCATTGGCTCTGCTGTAAGTGGACTTTTTATTTATGTTTACTTAATATTTAGAATGTATTAAAAAAAAGTCCATCCGTCATCATAATGATTGTGAGCGATAGGCAAAAAAAAAAAAAGTGCAGTTCCCCTTTAAGTGCTCAAAATTGAGAGCACAATCCATTTAGCGTGTTTGTTTTTATGAAAATGCAAAATATTTATTGATTATCAGAACGCCCACATTACTGGGAGAAGAAGATGCAAATATAATGATTTACCACCAGCAGTGTGATTTAGTAAGACAGAAACTGTTCTCTGGGCGCTCTTTTGCATCTTTATTTAGCATACCGCGGTGAGAAAGGTGGGGATTGCGCTGCAAAGACAAATGATGGAGAGAGAATCCTGCGCAACAACATATTTGCACTGTCAGAAATAAAAAATATTACACACATCGTCTATTCAGCAAAGAGTGGATCGTGAGATCGACAGGCGGATCGGTGCGGCATCTTCAGTAATGCGGACGCTGTATCGATCCGTTGTGGTGAAGAAGGAGCTGAGCCAGAAGGCAAAGCTCTCGATTTACCGGTCGATCTACGTTCCCATCCTCACCTATGGTCATGAGCTTTGGGTCATGACCGAAAGGACAAGATCACGGGTACAAGCGGCCGAAATGAGTTTCCTCCGCCGGGTGGCGGGGCTCTCCCTTAGAGATAGGGTGAGAAGCTCTGCCATCCGGGGGGAGCTCAAAGTAAAGCCGCTGCTCCTCCATATCGAGAGGAGCCAGATGAGGTGGTTCGGGCATCTGGTCAGGATGCCACCCGAACGCCTCCCTCGGGAGGTGTTTCGGGCACGTCCGACCGGTAGGAGGCCACGGGGAAGACCCAGGACACGTTGGGAAGACTATGTCTCCCGGCTGGCCTGGGAACGCCTCGGGATCCACCGGGAGGAGCTGAACGAAGTGGCTGGGGAGAGGGAAGTCTGGGCTTCCCTGCTTAGGCTGCTGCCCCCGCGACCCGACCTCGGATAAGCGGAAGAAGATGGATGGATGGATGGATGGATGGTCTATTCAGCAGTATCATTTTTTCATTTAGGAAATACATTCTTGTGATGTAAAAAAATCTTGCAATTTGCACTTTTTTGCATTCCAGATGCATGAATACACTCTTGTGTTGTGAGCGCGCTGTTTGCCTGCTAAAAATAGTTTATGTTGTGTAGATGGTGATACTATATTGCAGAAAAGGTGTTATAGATGTTCAACATTGCAAAAACACTCAGCTTAGAGCAGTGGTTCTTAACCTGGGTTCGATTGAACCCTAGGGGTTCGGTGAGTGGGCCTCAGGGGTTCGGCGGAGGTCAAAACACACCCGACTCATCGTGTAAATACAAACTTCTCTCTATCGGCGTATTACGGATACGGCAACATTTGACTGATTTGCAGGTGTTTAATTTGTTGTGAGTTTATGCACTGTGCTGGTTTTGTTCTTTGAACAAGGTGATCATGCACGGTTCATTTTGTGCACCAGTAAAAAAAAACATGGTAACACTTTAGTATGGGGAACATATTCACCATTAATTAGTTGCTTATTAACATGCAAATTAGTAATATATTGGCTCTTAACTAGTCATTATTAAGTACTTATTAATGCCTTATTCGGCATGGCCTTATTATAACCCTAACCCTCTAACCCTGACCCGAACCCTAACCAAATAACTCTAAGTTAAGTCTTTGTTACTTAGAATATGTTCCCCATACTAAAGTGTTACCAAAAACATATAACTTTGTCTTGAATTTGAAAAAAAACAACATTTTATTTTTCACTAAAGAAGGGTTCGGTGAATCAATCAATCAATCAATCTTTATTTATATAGCCCTAAATCACAAGTGTCTCAAAGGGCTGCACAAGCCACAACGACATCCTCGGTACAAAGCCCACATACGGGCAAGGAAAAACTCACCCCAGTGGGACGTCGATGTGAATGACTATGAGAAACCTTGGAGAGGACCGCATATGTGGGTAACCCCCCCCCCTCTAGGGGAGACCGAAAGCAATGGATGTTGAGTGGGTCTGACATAATATTGTGAGAGTCCAGTCCATAGTGGATCCAACATAATAGTAAGAGTCCAGTCCATAGTGGGGCCAGCAGGACACCATCCCGAGCGGAGACGGGTCAGCAGCGCAGAGATGTTCCCAGCCGATGCACAGGCGAGCGGTCCACCCCGGGTCACGACTCTGGACAGCCAGCACTTCATCCATGGCCACCGGACCTGTGCCCCCCCTCCTCAAGGAAAAGGGGAGCAGAGGAGAAAAGAAAAGAAACGGCAGATCAACTGGTCTAACAGGGGGGCTATTTAAAGGCTAGAGTATACAAATGAGTTTTAAGATGGGACTTAAATGCTTCTACTGAGGTAGCATCTCTAATTGTTACCGGGAGGGCATTCCATAGTACTGGAGCCCGAATAGAAAACGCTCTATAGCCCGCAGACTTTTTTTGGGCTCTGGGAATCACTAATAAGCCGGAGTTCTTTGAACGCAGATTTCTTGCCAGGACATATGGTACAATACAATCGGCAAGATAGGATGGAGCTAGACCGTGTAGTATTTTATACGTAAGTAGTAAAACCTTAAAGTCACATCTTAAGTGCACAGGAAGCCAGTGCAGGTGAGCCAGTATAGGCGTAATATGATCAAACTTTCTTGTTCTTGTCAAAAGTCTAGCAGCCGCATTTTGTACCAACTGTAATCTTTTAATGCTAGACATAGGGAGACCCGAAAATAATACGTTACAGTAGTCGAGACGAGACGTAACGAACGCATGAATAATGATCTCAGCGTCGCTAGTGGATAAAATAGAACGGATTTTAGCGATATTACGGAGATGAAAAAAGGCCGTTTTAGTAACACTCTTAATGTGTGATTCAAACGAGAGAGTTGGGTGGAAGATAATACCCAGATTCTTTACTGATTCGCCTTGTGTAATTGTTTGGTTGTCAAATGTTAAGGTGGTATTATTAAATAAATGTCGGTGTTTAGCAGGACCGATAATCAGCATTTCCGTTTTCTTGGCGTTGAGTTGCAAGAAGTTAGCGGACATCCATTGTTTAATTTCATTAAGACACGCCTCCAGCTGACTACAATCCGGCGTGTTGGTCAGCTTTAGGGGCATGTAGAGTTGGGTGTCATCAGCATAACAATGAAAGCTAACACCGTATTTGCGTATGATGTCGCCTAGCGGCAACATGTAAATACTAAAGAGTGCAGGGCCAAGAACCGAACCCTGAGGAACTCCGCACGTTACCTTAACAATGCGCATTTGAAACTGGTGGGGTTCGGTACCTCCAACAAGGTTAAGAACCACTGGCTTAGAGAGCATGATAACATAAATGTAGTGGTAAATGAGTGTTTCCATGAGCACATATGCCGGTAGAACACGCAAAAACCTCATTTAAATAGGGTTGTCTGCACCACTAGTGCACCTGTAATCAATTGTACACACGTTCTTAGTCGATCACACGCAACACGTCCACAAATAATACCTGCAATTTTATAGATTACTCACACTGTTTAGCACGTGTTATTTGGATCTTTGCAGATCCGGAACAGATTGCGCAATATGACGCAGGCTGATGCAGGCCACATTTTGGAGCTAAAAGTGCACGTTGCAAAATGTGCTGAAACTAGTTAGAAAACAAGTCTAAAATCCCTACAGTCTCTATTTTCCTGCAGCCATCATTTTTAGGATTCAAAACTATGAAATAAATAGTCAGCATGAGCGGGGGCCATTTCAACATGCGACTGCTTATGTCACTGCCTACATATTCGCTAATATAGGATAGGATAGGATTAGAGATGTCCGATAATGGCTTTTTTGCCGATATCCGATATTACGATATTGCCCAACTCTTAATTACCGATTCCAATATCAACCGATACCGATATATACAGTTGTGGAATTAACACATTATTATGCCTAATTTTGTTGTGATGCCCCGCTGGATGCATTAAACAATGTAACATGGTTTTCCAAAATAAATCAACTCAAAGTTATGGAAAAAAAATGCCAACATGGCACTGCCATATTTATTATTGAAGTCACAAAGTGCATTATTTTTTTTAACATGCCTCAAAACAGCAGCTTGGAATTTGGGACATGAGGAGGTTGAGGTGGGCGGGGTTGGTTTGTAAGGGTTAGCGGGGGGTGTATATTGTAGCGTCCCGGAAGAGTTAGTGCTGCAAGGGGTTCTGGGTATTTGTTCTGTTGTGTTTATGTTGTGTTACGGTGCGGATGTTCTCCCGAAATGTGTTTGTCATTCTTGTTTGGTGTGGGTTCACAGTGTGGTGCATATTTGTAACAGTGTTAAAGTTGTTTATACGGCCACCCTCAGTGTGACCTATATGGCTGTTGACCAAGTATGGATTGCATTCTTTTGTGTGTGTGAAAATCCGTAGGTATTATGTGATTGGGCCTTTAACATTTATTGGTGCTCTGTACTTCTCCTTAAGTCCGTGTACCACTCCGTACAGCGGCATTGTAAAAAGTCATACATTGTACTTTTTGAAACCGATACCGATGATTTTTTATGTTACATTTTAAAGCATTTATCGGCCGATAATATCGGCAGTCCGATATTATCCGACATCTCCAGATAGGATAGATTTTTTTTAATTCCACAATGGGGAAATTACTTTGCTACAATTTTTACATACAGTAACAGAAGTGAAACGTAATGAAAAACAACATTTTTTTAAATAAATACTGCAGATTGTGCACTAATATGTATAGATAAAAGATAAAATAAAACAAAAACACTAACATCCGTATTGCACACCAAGAAACAAGATCACAGTGATCACACAAGTGTGTTGTAAAGTCTGATGGCAGTGGGTAGAAAGGACCTGCGGTAGCGCTCCTTCTTGCACTGTGGATGTAAACGTTGAACGCTGAAGGAGCGACTTGGGGTCTCCACAGTGCCGTGCATGGGGTGAGAGGGATTGGACATTATGGATGTCATCTTGGTCAGCATTCTTTTGTCAGCCACCTCCTCAATGCTGTCTAGTGGTCAGCCTAGGACGGAGTCAGCTCTCTTGATCAGTTTATGAAGTCTGGTCCTGTCACTGACCGTGCTGCCCCCCACCCCCAGCAAACGACAGCAATAGAACACCGCTGAAGCCACCACAGTGTCGTAAAAGGTGTGCAGCAGTGACCCCCACACCCTGAAGGACCTCAGTCTCCTCAAGAGGTGTAGGCGACTTTGACCCTTCTTGTACACAGCGTTTGAATATTGACTCCAGTCCAGTTTATTACTATTTCGACACTATATCGAGTAGTTTACAACTTGGGTCGGGTCGCTATTTGGGAGAGTATTTTTAAACTATCCTTACTTACTGTCTCATAATAATAAATCCGATATTTTTTTTTACAATTTGTAGATTAAGGTTAGTGTTACAGTTAAAGTCAAAGGATGTTACATTTTTCATTATGTAATTGTTTGGAGCTGCTACTGTAAATTGCTATTTTTTTTTGTGTGTTTTACTTTACAGCTGTATGTAGAAATGGCACCTCTGAAAAGTAGAGATGTCCGATAATGGCTTTTTTGCCGATATCCGATATTCCGATATTGTCCAACTCTTAATTACCGATTCCGATATCAACCGGAGTCTTGTTCACGAGTGAGGGAAGAGTGGATCGTGAGATCGACAGGCGGATCGGTGCGGCGTCTTCAGTAATGCGGACGCTGTATCGATCCGTTGTGGTGAAGAAGGAGCTGAGCCGGAAGGCAAAGCTCTCAATTTACCGGTCGATCTACGTTCCCATCCTCACCTATGGTCATGAGCTTTGGGTTATGACCGAAAGGACAAGATCACGGGTACAAGCGGCCGAAATGAGTTTCCTCCGCCGGGTGGCGGGGCTCTCCCTTAGAGATAGGGTGAGAAGCTCTGTCATCCGGGGGGAGCTCAAAGTAAAGCCGCTGCTCCTCCGCATCGAGAGGAGCCAGATGAGGTGGTTCGGGCATCTGGTCAGGATGCCACCCGAGCGCCTCCCTAAGGAGGTGTTTAGGGCATGTCCGACCGGTAGGAGGCCACGAGGAAGACCCAGGACACGTTGGGAAGACTATGTCTCCCGGCTGGCCTGGGAACGCCTCGGGATCCCCCGGGAGGAGCTGGACGAAGTGGCTGGGGAGAGGGAAGTCTGGGCTTCCCTGCTTAGGCTGCTGCCCCCGCGACCCGACCTCGGATAAGCGGAAGAAGATGGATGGATGGATGGATATCAACCGATATCGATATATACAATCGTGGAATTAACACATTATTATGCCTAATTTTGTTGTGATGCCCCGCTGGATGCATTAAACAATGTAACTTTACCATGAATTGATTAACGTGGACCCCGACTTAAACAAGTTGAAAAACTTATTCGGGTGTTACCATTTAGCGGTCAATTGTACGGAATATGTACTGTACTGTGCAATCTACTAATACAAGTTTCAATCAATCAATCAAAAACAAGGTTTTCCAAAATAAGAGAACAACTTCAACTCCAGTTATGGAAAAAAAGTGCCAACATGGCACTGCCATATTTATTATTGAAGTCACAAAGTGCATTATTTTTTTTAACATGCCTCAAAACATCTTAGAATTTGGGACATGCTCTTTCTGAGATAATCCTGATACCCATTACAACTATGGGAAATACTATACTTTGACTTTCACAGAGAGTATTATTTAATTTTTTTTTTAAACATTACTCAAAACAACAGCTGCAAAAACAATGAAGGCACACAGCTTCAGTCCAGAGTATACTACGTCCGTGTTTTACCAGATATGTACCGCTCCGTACAGCGGCGTTTTAAAAAGTCATTAATTTTACTTTTTGAAACCGATACCGATCATTTCCGATGTTACATTTTAAAGCATTTATCGGACATCTCTACTGAAAAGGCAGCTGGTTGAATCATCTCTGGTCTTTTAATGTTTTTTATGTCCTGTTTGTTGATGTTTTTTTCTTGTTTTACGTGTGTTTTTAGCTTATTTTTGTATCTCTACAGCAGGGATGTCAAACTCGTTTTCATTGAGGGCCACATGGCAGTTATGGCTGCCATCAGAGGGCCGCTTGTAACAGCCAATTATGTATGAATTTGCCTCTGGATTTCGTTATTAATTATAAAAATTGTTTTAGGTAGACGGTCGATTTTACAGTAAAAACTTTAGATTTACAAAATGTTACTGCGAAATGCAGAGTTTTTTATTTTATTTTTTACAACATTTTACGGTAAATGGAAATACAGTACGACTGTTTTTTGGGGTCGGGCGTTTAGTTGCCAGAATTTTTGTGTTAAATTTCATTGGTTTTTACAACATTATGTTGTTAATGGAAAAACAGTACTAGTTATTTTGTTCTTCTGGCAACTTAGCTGCCAGTTTTTCTACCGTAAAAACAAATGTACCATCTTTCTATTTACAGTAATACACCGTTAAAAACAACAACCGTAGATTTTACAGTCAAAAACTGATAGCTCTGTCAACAATAATATGCTGTAAAGAACAACGTAAAATGTATTGTAATTTTTATTAATTTGATGGGTAGTTTGCTGTAAAGTATTTTTTTAAATGTGTATTTAGTAGGGGTGTAACGGTACACAAAAATTTCGGTTCGGTACGTACCTCGGTTTAGAGGTCACGGTTCGGTTAATTTTCGGTACAGTAAGAAAACAACAAAATATAAATTTTTTGGTTATTTATTTACCAAATTTGTAAACAATGGCATAACATACATATACACACGGTCATGTCTGTGTGATCATGTTTTGTTTTGGTTATGTTCGGTTTGGTTTTTGGACACTTTGGTCACTCTTGTTTTTTTTGTCACCATAGCGACCATTAGTTTCACCTGTTTCACGTTTTGCACTCGCGCACCTGTTGTCAATCATGTCTGTATTATTTAAACCCATTGTTGCCAGGCTGTCTTTCTGGCGACATCACTCTGCTTCATGTCATGTTTACGGTTTCATGCTTCGTTCACGCTGCTTGTTTCATAGTCCAGGCTGCCCTGTTCACGTCATCGCAAGTAAGTTTTGTTTATTAATGCCACAGTTAGTGTCTTTTGTTTTTTGTCCATAGTTCTGCCTTTGTGCTATTTTTTGTTTTTATAGCCAAGTTTTGTACTTCCGCCCTTGTGCGCGCCTTTTGTTTATTCCTTTTGTTAGTGTTAAAATAAAGATGCCATTACCTTCACGCCATGTCCGGTCCAAGTTCACTTGCATCTCGGGAAAACAACCACACTATAGTCCACATATTGACACACACAGGGTCCATTGCCAGGGTTAATGTGGTCAACATATATAAAATAAGAACTATATAAGATAAGGCTCAGAATGGTTTCTTAACAAAACCTTTCTACATATAAAGTGCTTTTTTTGATTGATTGATTGATTGATTGAGACTTTTATTAGTAGATTGTACAATACAGTACATATTCCGTACAATTGACCACTAAATGGTAACACCCGAATATGTTTTTCAACTTGTTTAAGTCGGGGTCCACGTTAATCAACATTAAACTGCCTCAAATTGTTGCCCAGATTAAATACAATTACAAAACTTTTCTTCTACATATACAAAGTGCAACATTAAACAGTTTCAAGTCAACTCAGCCTCAGATTAACTTTTCTCCCCCCCCCCCAGCCTGGCTAATTTGGCAGTAAGAGGTTATATGGGCTCATTGTTCTTCCACCATAGAAGTGGGTCAAAATCTAGTTTTTAATGCAATATGGTCTTAAATATGCTGCTATAAAAACATTTGTTATTGCTTTAGCCTTGTGTTGCACCTTTCCTGCTTCCGGCTCCCAGACCGTAGTTGAGGAGCGCAGGGGAGACACTTCTCCAGGGCCGATGTATTCTCGGGGGAAACACCTTTCACTCTACCCGGTAGTGGGTCTCCACAGCTCCGGACTCCAGGGTAAATGACGAGTCCGGCGATTAGTTGCAAATCGTGGCTTTATTGAGGTCTTGCACACAGCCAATCCCGCCCACACACTCACATACGTCACTCACCTCACATGCTGTCACATATTAAAGGGCCACACACACACATACGCTACTCTAATAACACCTGCCTGACTCGCCGAGGAGAGGCTGCTTGAATGCGGTGGTGACGCTTCAGATGGGTTAGCATGTTTGACGTGTTGTCAGAAACGGCTGCTGAACAATGTCGGCAAACCTCCGTCCTCCATTGTTGTATCGCGCAGCCAAAGTGTTCCCAAAGGGAGATCTTAACAAGGCAGGAGGGTCTTCCAGCTTTGGCTTTTGCATGTTGTCCTAGCCCGGTCGTTGCTAGCATGCCGTGTGTTGTGCCTCGGTGTGCATTGTTTACACAACGTGCGGTACGCTACTTAATATGTCCGTGTGGAAACTCGTTCGGTACACCTCCGAACCGAACCGAAACCCCCGTACCGAAACGGTTCAATACAAATACACGTACCGTTACACCCCTAGTATCTAGACAAAAACATGTTTGGAAAGTGTGATAATATACTCTAATATCCATCCATCCATCCATCTTCTTCCGCTTATCCGAGGTCGGGTCGCGGGGGCAGCAGCCTAAGCAGGGAAGCCCAGACTTCCCTCTCCCCAGCCACTTCGTCCAGCTCCTCCCGGGGGATCCCGAGGCGTTCCCAGGCCAGCCGGGAGACATAGTCTTCCCAACGTGTCCTGGGTCTTCCCCGTGGCCTCCTACTGGTCGGACGTGCCCTAAACACCTCCCGAGGGAGGCGATCGGGTGGCATCCTGACCAGATGCCCGAACCACCTCATCTGGCTCCTCTCGATGCGGAGGAGCAGCGGCTTTACTTTGAGCTCCCCCCGGATGACAGAGCTTCTCACCCTATCTCTAAGGGAGAGCCCCGCCACCCGGCGGAGGAAACTCATTTCGGCCGCTTGTACCCGTGATCTTGTCCTTTCGGTCATAACCCAAAGCTCATGACCATAGGTGAGGATGGGAACGTAGATCGAACGGTAAATTGAGAGCTTTGCCTTCCGGCTCAGCTCCTTCTTCACCACAACGGATCGATACAGCGTCCGCATTACTGAAGATGCCGCACCGATCTGCCTGTCGATCTCACGATCCACTCTTCCCTCACTCGTGAACAAGACTCCGAGGTACTTGAACTCCTCCACTTGGGGCAGGGTCTCCTCCCCAACCCGAAGATGGCATTCCACCCTTTTCCGGGCGAGAACCATGGACTCGGACTTTGAGGTGCTGATTCTCATCCCAGTCGCTTCACACTCGGCTGCGAACCGATCCAGCGAGAGCTGAAGATCCTGGCCAGATGAAGCCATCAGGACCACATCATCTGCAAAAAGCAGAGACCTAATCCTGCAGCCACCAAACCAGATCCCCTCAACGCCTTGACTGCGCCTAGAAATTCTGTCCATAAAAGTTATGAACAGAATCGGTGACAAAGGGCAGCCTTGGCGGAGTCCAACCCTCACTGGAAACGTGTCCGACTTACTGCCGGCAATGCGGACCAAGCTCTGACACTGATCATACAGGGAGCGGACCGCCAAAATCAGACAGTCCGATACCCCATACTCTCTGAGCACTCCCCACAGGACTTCCCGAGGGACACGGTCGAATGCCTTCTCCAAGTCCACAAAACACATGTAGACTGGTTGGGCAAACTCCCATGCACCCTCAAGGACCCTGCCGAGAGTATAGAGCTGGTCCACAGTTCCACGACCAGGACGAAAACCACACTGTTCCTCCTGAATCCGAAGTTCGACTATCCGGCGTAGCCTCCTCTCCAGTACACCTGAATAGACCTTACCGGGAAGGCTGAGGAGTGTGATCCCACGATAGTTAGAACACACCCTCTGGTTCCCCTTCTTAAAGAGAGGAACCACCACCCCGGTCTGCCAATCCAGAGGTACCGCCCCCGATGTCCACGCGATGCTGCAGAGTCTTGTCAACCAAGACAAGACAGATTTTTTCTCTCAAAATGAAACAAATCCATTACATTTGGGGACGGCGTGGCGCTGTTGGGAGAGTCGTCGTGTCAGCAACCTGAGGGTTCCTGGTTCGATCCCCAGCTTCTACCAACCTAGTCACGTCCGTTGTGTCCTTGAGCAAGACACTTCACCCTTGCTCCTGATGGGTCGTGGTTAGGGCCTTGCATGGCATCCCCCGCCATCAGTGTGTGAATGGGTGAATGTCAAAATACTGTCAAAGCGCTTTGAGTACCTTGAAGGTAGAAAAGCGCCATTTACCATAGTGAGAAAATATTATGTACTTTATTGACACATATCATTTCCAGGTGTTTGCGGGCCAGATAAAATGATGTCGCCGGCCAGATCTGGCCTCCGGGCCTGAAGTTTGACACCTGTGCTCTGCAGCAACCACATCATTTCCCCAGTATGGGATGAATCAAGTCTATCCTATCCTATACTACAGCAAACTCTATTTGGCCTTCTGGTAGGACATATTGTGTCATGGAGTAGCTCTGTTTATCATAAAGCAGAAAGACTCTGAAAAAATACCTGCAAGCAATTTGCTCTAATTTTTGGGTGCACATTGTGCTCGTTACTGCATCCAGCATCAAATGATGATGCTCTTAACAGTGGCGTCCATTACAATGTGATGTTGGTTCTCATGCTTCCGAGCATCGCTTTTGTTTCCTGCCTACAATAAACAAATGATTGACGTGTGGCGACACCTCTATTCCCTGCAGTCACGCATCGACCAGACAAACACAAGCTCTAAAACCCCGTAAGTGGTTTGGACTGCAGCCTCAGCCCTCTGGGAGATGTAGAGGTCAACGGACTGAAACAGTTCACTACACTACGCACAGGGCACAGTAGAGCGATTTAAAATCTTCTTTTAATTTCGAAATAATATGATGCATTTCTTCGTACGGTTTTGTCTCGCCCTCATCCTTAGACTCCCCTTCACACAGTCACACATTCACTCGCCCATTAGCAGCACAACACCAAATGCCTGTTTTGTCACTTTGTGCTTTATAGCCAACTAGCCACAGGCCCGCTGCACTCTGAAACCAAATGAGGGGGCAGTTACTCTCTGTTGATTTTATGGTTGATTTTATTACAGTGTGAATCTTTGTACCTGTGAGATTGACATCATTTTCACTCATTTGCAGTTGTCTGACTTTATTGGCTTTGACATATTACTGGCTTCCAGCGGCGCTGCGTTGTGTATCTCTGCCAAGTGCTTGCTCTGTGTGAAAGTTGGCACCTGCTTTTTGGCACCTATTTTTTTAATGTGTATCCCTGCCACCTACAGGACTGGAGTGGAATATTATTCCCTGGAATGTCATGATTTTTCAATCAAACTAGTCAGGCACACGTTAAACAGACATCTGCACTCTATTAGTGAGTTCAGGGTATTATGCAAAAACTAGGGTATCTCAATGAATACGTATGTGCCAAGCAAGAACCCATTACCTGACTTGCACTTGGTACAAGTGGGGTTGTGAACTAGTGACTGACCTCCTCCAGCAGATGGAGAGCTGTTGTGGATAAGGATCCGTACTGAAACTTAATATAGGTGCTGACGTAAACGGTAGTAACCAGACCGAAAAACTTAGTAGCTACTGGTGTCTTATTTTGGTACTGAATAAATGCAGACTCAGCCACTTGCCACAAGGGCTCAAAGGTGATATTGTGCAAGTAACATAATAACATACCGTATAAGTCACAGAGGTGGGACCAAGTCATTGTTTTGCAAGTCACAAGTAAGTCTCAAGTCTTTGCCCTCAAGTCCGAGTCAAGTCCCGAGTCAAGACAGGCAAGCCCCGAGTCAAGTCCAAAGTCAAGACTGGAAAGTCTCAAGTCAAGTCCTAAGTCCTGCATTTTGAGTTTCGAGTCCTTCGAAGTCCTTTTAACCACAGACTAATATATTAACACAGATTATGTATGCTTTTCAAACGCTGTATTTATTTATTAAAACAAGTGCATTTTAAATTGCAGGAAAGAAAATTGTGCTGACATTGCACTTCATAATAGCACTATTAACCAATCATTTTAAACATTAACTCATTCCTATACAGAACAAACACATTGAAAAATAAAGTGCAAATGTACTTATTTGTACAAAAGTGTTAATATTGAAAAAACATGACATATGCGTGAACATAACAAAAAAGTTGTACTTTTTATATGTCAGGGCCCTATGCTGCATTGCATTTGCAAAAGTCCAAATTAGCCAAGAGTCTGTCAGTCATTTGTGCACGATGGGGGCGTAGTATGATGCCACCATGGCTGAAAACTCGCTCCACTGGAGCACTGGAGGCAGGCACTGCCAAGACTCTCATGGCCACTCGTAACAGTGAAGGAAGAGTCTTCATGTTCAATGCCCAGAACAAAAGGGGGGGGAGAGTTTTTTTGGGTTGGTGCACTACTTGTAAGTGTATCTTGTGTTTTTTATGTTGATTTAATTAAAAAAAGAAAAAAAATATATATATATATTTCTTGTGCGGCCCGATACCAATCGATCCACGGACCAGTAGCGGGCCACGGCCCGGTGGTTGGGGACCACTGAGGTAAACAACCAACAGTATGTCAGAAAGCTAGCTAAAACGGTACACATATTCATATTATAGTATACATTTCAACTGACCTTTATTTTACTATTTTTGTCTTTTTTTAGGTGGCTAAAATACGCGGTGCTGCTGACTGCCGTCTAACGTTACGTGTGATATATTGACTAACCCTGCTTAAAAAAAATCACTGAACAAAAAGTATGAATAAGGTAGTGAACTGCAACAGATTCCCGTGTTTGCAATAACGTTATAACGTTAGCAGTGAGTTTACAGCCTCACTGATTTAACTACACAGCAAATAAAAGTCACGTTACTTAGCCAATAAACGTTATCTTACATTCAAAACTTACCGTTCTTTGTGCAACTTCAAATGCCGGACGAAGTTGGAAGTTGTTTCCTCTCCATCAGTAATTTTCGAACCGCATGTGTTGCATATTGCAAACCGTTTTGTGTTGACCACCTCGTAATTTTTATACCCAAACGAAATTATTTTAGGTATCATTTTTTGTTCACTGGCGTGTGGTTGTCTTCTTCGTTGGTTGTCCTGCAATTTGATTGGATGAATGCTGTGTGATGAAAACAAAGTAGATCTAATTTGATTGGCTGTTGTACTGACAGCACACCAGCTGACACACGCAACGCTGATAGACAAGTACACAATGAAAAATACGGAGCGCTCCCGAATAACTTTTTCATCTTTGGGTTTTGGGGAAAGTAGCAAGTCATGTCAAGTCATGTCAATTCAAAAGGCTCAAGTCCAAGTGAAGTCACAAGTCCATCCATCCATTTTCTACCGCTTATTCCCTTTGGGGTCGCGGGGGGCGCTGGAGCCTATCTCAGCTACAATCGGGCGGAAGGCGGGGTACACCCTGGACAAGTCGCCACCTCATCGCAGGGCCAACACAGATAGACAGACAACATTCACACTCACATCCACACACTAGGACCAATTTAGTGTTGCCAATCAACTTATCCCCAGGTGCATGTCTTTGGAAGTGGGAGGAAGCCGGAGTACCCGGAGGGAACCCACGCAGTCACGGGGAGGACATGCAAACTCCACACAGAAAGATCCCGAGCCCGGGATTGAACCCAAGACTACTCAGGACCTTCGTATTGTGAGGCAGATGCACTAACCCCTCTGCCACCGTGAAGCCCAAGTCACAAGTCATTGATGTTAAAGTCTAAGTCGAGTTGCAAGTCTTTTTACATTTTGTCAAGTCGAGTCTAAAGTCATCAAATTCATGACTCGAGTCTGACTCGAGTCCAAGTCATGTGACTCGAGTCCACACCTCTGATAAGTCATGCAGCATCAGAGGCACACAGAGCCTGGCACTTTTTTAAAAAGTTATTGGTGACCTTAATACGGCAGAAGCAGTGCTCTTTTTTTACTATCCACCAATCATACTCATGTGATGCAGCGGGCATTGCTGTGATAATATCTTGACAAATTGTTGTCAGTGAACGTATGACTTACTGTATTTTCCGAACTATAAGCCACTAGTTTTTTTCCAAGCTTTGAACCTTGCGGCTTATACGAAGGTGCGGCTGATCTATGGATTGTTCTTAATGTTTTGTATTCAACACACTTACATAGTAGTAACACTAACACGAGGACTGTAAAGGTGTGTTATTGTTTGTGCTATGGCGCCATCTTTTGGACGAGTTTGCACACTGCAGGTGCTGCAGGTTGAAAGCCTTGATCCGGAAGTATAAGTGCTGTTTCGTCTACATAGCAGTTCTACTCGTATGGTTTCATTCATCACTCCAAGCAATGTTTGTAAGTTTTACAATATAACTAAAACTAATTATAATTACTGAACCGTCAAATGTTTGATAGTGTTTTCATGCATGTTTGTATGGGCTATCGTAATGTAGTCAAGCCATTAGCCATCTGTTAGACAAATTATCCAAATATGTTGAACTGTTCTTTCACCTTCGTCATTATCTTCCTCTTTATGCTCTACTTACTCTATACAAAACTCTCTTTGAACCACATCTAAACTACTGTAATGTCATCTGGTGTAATTCCTTCCTTAGCTACCTTCACAAAAGAAAATAATACGGACCCTGTCATGGTCCAAGTTTAATAAATAAATAAATGATAAATGGGTTATACTTGTACAGTGCTTTTCTACCTTCAAGGTACTCAAAGTGCTTTGACAGTATTTCCACATTCACCCATTCACACACTGATGGCGGGAGCTGCCATGCAAGGTGCTAACCAGCACCCATCAGGAGCAAGGGTGAAGTGTCTTGCCCAAGGACACAACGGACATGACTAGGATGGTAGAAGGTGGGGATTGAACCCCAGTAACCAGCAACCCTCCGATTGCTGGCACGGCCACTCTACCAACTTCGCCACGCCGTCCCAAAAGGACTAATGCCCCCACTTGACATCTATTCCATAATTATCATCTCTTAAGACTGACAGAGTTCAATATTTATTACAATGCTTGTCTAACCTATCAAGTCATCCACAGGCTGAATATCAGGCTCTGTAGCTTGGTTCCTATCTATCGTCCCCAGCATGCCCACAACACTCGTAACTTTGACCTGATATCAGGTAAACATCGTCTACTGGCTTGCACTGCTCGAAGTGTTGTATGCAGGGGACCAAAGATCTTGAACCGGCTTGATTAGAGCCTCAGGATGCTGTATTCATTCTCCAACTTAAAAAATAAACTGAAATCATACCTATTAACCACCTATCTCTAATACCTAATGTGAATGGCGAGTGCTCCTTTAGAGGATTAGCATTGTCACATGTGGCTTTGGGGTAGACTACTGTTGGGTTGTGCGTGGTTGAATGCATATATTTATGTGTATGCTTGCTTTTGTGCTCCTATTTTTGTGTTTGTCATATCGCGTTTTTGTGCTTGCCACCATGTTTCAGCATTTCCATGCATATACTGACCTCTGGACCCCCTGCCAAAAGCTTCTTCTAGCTTATCTGGGGGACCCTTTCACTTACATTACCACCATCCTTAAATGGATATTCACTACTGTTGTAATCGTAATATGGTATTGTGAATAATAAATAATAAACTCGAAACGTTTACAAGTGTCTGCGTTAGTTTTATCAACACTCAATGGCGTTCTTTTTGTATTGTTCCTGTTTCACAAATTCCATAGTAAATTCACCAAAACATCACTTCGGAGTTATTGAGTCTGTTTAGCTGATTGGAGAGCTAACGTTCGCAGCTAGTGGGTCCAGACAATGACTTTCTGTTTTGTGTCAGCAGCCATTTTACTGCCGCGTTACAGACACCGTTTGGGAAAAATCAAGATATGTAAACTCATAACTCATTTCACAACGTATATATCTGTGGTGGTGCGGCTAGTATATGGAAAATATTTTTTTCTTTTAAAATGTCGTGTGTGCAACCTATATACCGGTGCGCTCTATAGTCCGTAAAATACAGTATTAAAAAAAAAATGTATACTATCATTTATATTATAAAAGTATTTAGATTACTATTATCGACTTGTATGTCACAAAATTCTGTTATGGCCTGGTGTTTGCCTGGACCCCAGGATGCAGAGATGGCAATCGAAATACAGGGAAAAACTTATTTAATAATATCAAAAACAAGAGAGCACCAACGTGGATGGCAGAAGCGGACCATGGCTGAGCAGGAACAAACTAAGAGGTTCAGGAGACATAAAACAAGTAATGCAGCATGAAGGTACAAACCACAATGACCCAGCGCAAAAATCGCCGACAATACTCCATTATATGTTCTCACCTGAATATTAACCAAATATTAGCGATATTGTTATTATAAGCGCTAATGCAGGCAATCTATTTTTTTAGGGGCGCATTGATAACAGAGAGGTGTAACCAGCTTATGCTGCAGCATTGAGCCGGCCGATTTCCTGCTACTGCTGGTGCTACATTACGTCTCAGCTGGTGAAAGTTAATTCTAGATTATAAATCATGCCTCTCACCTGGATAAAAGGAGGCTTCAGCCATTAATTGTAAGTTGCTCATATGTGACATTCAACATAAACCCGGAGATGGTGAGAAAGCCCAAAGACAAACGTTTACTGGAACTTTTTTGTTTTAACACTTCTTTTTTTTTTTTAGATAGATAGTACTTTATTGATTCCTTCAGGAGAGTTACCTCATGAAAATTAAAATTCTTGTGATTTATGATGAATTGTTCATCTGAACAGGAAATTAGAACATCCTATTAGTTGGCATCCCAGTGAGAGCAGACATTGTACAGTAAGTGATCAGTTTATTATGTTCACCGTTTGCAATTCTTGTTTAGCACTTTGCAATACTGCACCTTGATGCTATAGTGTATCACTAAAGCTAAATCTGTTAAGCAAACAGCTTCAAAAACTTGTAGCTCATCCTACTTGTATTCAGTTTTAGAAATATAAGGTTCTGTTTCATACTTTTTTCCAAAGTAATCGTTGTTGGCTGTCACAAACTATGCATGATTAGCATTGTAGTTGTTGGCGAAGGGATCTGTGGTTCCTACCAGTACATCAAAGATCACGTGACTGGCTTGCCGCTCATTATCTCTCAAAATGGCTTGGGAATCTCTGTGAGATTTATATTGTTTTGATCATATCTATTTACTCGCAAACTGTGTAAGTCTTTTGGTGTTATCAATCAGATTTATATGGCAGTCCCTTCAACATTTTACTACCATTTTACCATAAAGGAAAACTGCACTTTTTTTTTTAGAATTTTACCTATCGTTCACAATCATTATGAAAGACATGACGATGGATGTGTTTTTTTTTTAATGCATTCTACCTCGTAAATAAACGTAAATTAATGTCTGCTTACAGCAGCGTTGAGATCACTACCGTGTGTGTCTATGTTTACATTATCGAGTGGTAAGCTGCTTCCTCGCTTCCTTTGCTTGTGAAAGTTTATTCTAAATCATAAATCATGCCTCTCACCTGGATAGTAGAAGGACGAGGATATAATCCGACATGTTGGTACACTTTGACAGCTATTTTAGACCCGGAAATGGCGACACAAAAAGATGCTTGGTTCCACCGCCCTTTTCTTCACAAGTATTAGGAGTAATTATTCATAGAAAACGGGAATATAACAAGATTCTATCAGTCGGCATCCTAATGACAGCTGACATTGTGCAGTAAGTGATGTTTTATTATGTTTGTTGGCTCTCGGGAAGTCTGCAGTGAGTAGTAATCAGTGATGTAGTGGGGAAAAAAGCAATACTACACTACATATACACTTACATCATGTATATAAAACGGCAGCACGGTGGTAGAGGAGTTAGTGCATCTGCCTCACAATATAAAGGTCCGGGGGTTCGATCCTGCGCTCTGGATCTTTCTGTGTGGAGTTTGCATGTTCTCCCCGTGACTGAGTAGGTTCCCTCCGGATACTCCGGCTTCTTCCCACCTCCAAAGACATGCACCTGGGGATATGTTGATTGGTAACACTAAATTGGTGTGAATGTGAGTGTGAATGTTGTCTGTCTATCTGTGTTGGCCCTGTGATGAGGTGGCGACTTGTCCAGGGTGTACCCCCCCTACCGCCGGAATGCAGCTAAGATAGGCTCCAGCGACCCACCGTGACCCCAAAAGGGACAAGCGGCAGAAAATGGATGGATGGATGTACAAACCTCGTTTCCATATGAGTTGGGAAATTGTGTTAGATGTAAATATAAACGGAATACAATGATTTGCAAATCATTTTCAACCCATATTCAATTGAATGCACTACAAAGACAAGATATTTGATAAACTTTTTTTTTTGCAAATAATAATTAACTTAGAATTTCATGGGTGCAACATGTGCCAAAGTAGTTGGGAAAGGGCATGTTCACCACTGTGTTACATGGCCTTTCCTTTTAACAACACTCAGTAAACGTTTGGGAACTGAGGAGACACATGTTTGAAGTGGAATTCTTTCCCATTCTTGCTTGATGTACAGCTTAAGTTGTTCAACAGTCCGGGGGTCTCCGTTGTGGTATTTTAGGCTTCATAATGCGCCACACATTTTCAATGAGAGACAGGTCTGGCAGGCCAGTCTAGTACCCGCACTCTTTTACTATGAAGCCACGTTGATGTAACACGTGGCTTGGCATTGTCTTGCTGAAATAAGGAGGGGCGTCCATGGTAACGTTGCTTGGATGGCAACATATGTTGCTCCAAAACCTGTATGTACCGTTCAGCATTAATGGCGCCTTCACAGATGTGTAAGTTACCCATGTCTTGGGCACTAATACACCCCCATACCATCACAGATGCTGGCTTTTCAACTTTGCGCCTAGAACAATCCGAATGGTTCTTTTCCTCTTTCGTCCAGAGGACACGACGTCCACAGTTTCCAAAAACAATTTGAAATGTGGACTTGTAAGACACTTTTCCACTTTGTATCAGTCCATCTTAGATGAGCTCAGGCCCAGCGAAGCCGACGGCGTTTCTGGGTGTTGTTGATAAACGGTTTTTGCCTTGCATAGGAGAGTTTTAACTTGCACTTACAGATGTAGCGACCAACTGTAGTTACTGACAGTGGGTTTCTGAAGTGTTCCTGAGCCCATGTGGTGATATCCTTTACACACTGATGTCGCTTGTTGATGCAGTACAGCTTTAGGGATCGAAGGTCACGGGCTTAGCTGCTTACGTGCAGTGATTTCTCTAGATTCTCTGAACCCTTTGATGATATTACGGACCGTAGATGGTGAAATCCCTAAATTCCTTGCAATAGCTGGTTGAGAAAGATTTTTCTTAAACTGTTCAACAATTTGCTCATGCATTTGTTGACAAAGTGGTGACCCTCGCCCCATCCTTGTTTGTGAATGACTGAGCATTTCATGGAATCTACTTTTATACCCAATCATGGCACCCACCTGTTCCCAATTTTCCTGTTCACCTATGGGATGTTCCAAATAAGTGTTTGATGAGCATTCCTCAACTTTATCAGTATTTATTGCCACCTTTCCCAACTTCTTTGTCACGTGTTGCTGGCATCAAATTCTAAAGTTAATGATTTTTTTGCAAAAAAAAAAAGAAAAAGTTTATCAGTTTGAACATCAAATATGTTGTCTTTGTAGCATATTCAACTGAATATGGGTTGAAAATGATTTGCAAATCATTGTATTCCGTTTATATTTACATCTAACACAATTTCCCAACTCATATGGAAACAGGGTTTGTATATAAAACCTTAATGGAGGTGTTTGGATGTTTTTTTAAGGGCTTTATAGGCAGAGTAAGCTCCATTGTAAGCAGACTCATAAGGATTCTGAATAATAGACACCATTCCCAAAAAAGTGCAGTTCCCCTTTAAGGGCTGTACGAGGTTTAAAAAGAGCATTGGACTGTGTGTGCTTCTGCCGGGACACTATAATACTTCCAAGACCTTACTTGTACAATATCATCACGAAGTGTGTTGCAGGTGACTGAGACTGCATTCATTTAGGAATGAAGCACCAATAGCTTCTTTCTTTCCCCCGGTCTGGTTACTCCCGCTTATGCTGGCACCATGGCCAGGAACTGGGTTTAGGTTCCCTATGCACAAGGGCAAAGTTACTGCTTTTTGGTCCATACCAGGATTTGTCCTTGCAGACTCTAAACCAGGTGTTTTCAAAGTGTGAGGCAGAGATTCCCTTGGGGGTGCCAGAGGACATCAGGGGAGATACATTAGCTTAAGAAAAACATATTTTGTAAACCTGCCGCGCTAACTTCATTTACAGTATGTCAATGTATGTCAGTCTGGGGTCAGAAGTGAACTCCACACAAAGTAGGGGGAAAGCCCTAATTAGGGCCCGCAATGGCCCATTGCAAAAGGACTCCCGAAGGGAGTCCTTATGCAATGGGACATAAGGACCTATTGTTATTGTAAGGTTTTATTATTATTCTTTATTATTCTTCCGCACCCACAAGAAACTGTAATTTGACCCACTTAACATGCTTCAAAACTCACCATATTTTACCCACACATCCGGACCTGCGAAAATTGTCTTTTGATAAAAAAACCAAACTGCAAAAATCAAAATTGTGCTCTAGCGCCCCCTAGGAAAAAAAAAAACTAGACTGCCTGTAACTCCCACTAGGAAGGTCGGAAAGACATGAAACAAAATCCTCTATGTAGGTCTGACCCAGACCTAACTTTCATAATGGTACATTCTCGGACTAAAATCAACAGGAAGTTGGCAATTCCCCCTTCAAGACAAAAAAAGTACTAAAAACAGTCACTTTTGCCTCTTTGAGCTGTAATTTGACCCCCTTAACATGCTTCAAAACTCACCAAACTGAACACACACATCAGGACTGGCAAAAACTGTGATCTAATAAAAAAACCTAACCCCAAATTCAAAAATTGCGCTCTACAGCAATTTTTGAATAGAACTGATAAAAAACTGCTCCTCGGAAGAAAATAATTCCAAAACTGCCAGTAACTCCCACTGGGGAGGTCGGAGAGACATGAAACAAAAACCTCTCCGTAGGTCTCACTTAGACCTCCATCCATCCATCCATTTTCTACCGCTTATTCCCTTTGGGGTCGCGGGGGGCGCTGGAGCCTATCTCAGCTACAATCGGGCGGAAGGCGGGGTACACCCTGGACAAGTCGCCACCTCATCGCAGGGCCAACACAGATAGACAGACAACATTCACACTCACATCCACACACTAGGGCCAATTTAGTGTAGCCAATCACCTTATCCCCAGGTGCATGTCTTTGGAGGTGGGAGGAAGCCGGAGTACCCGGAGGGAACCCACGCAGTCACGGGGAGAACATGCAAACTCCACACAGAAAGATCCCGAGCCCGGGATTGAACCCAAGACTACTCAGGACCTTCGTATTGTGAGGCAGATGCACTAACCCCTCTCCCACCGTGAAGCCCTCACTTAGACCTACATTTCATAAATTGACTACCCCCAGCAAAAATGAACAGGAAGTTTGCTATTCCCCCTTCTAAACAAATTTTTGGTAAAAACCAGTCACCTTCCTTCAAAAACGAATTCCTCTGAGCGCGTTTGTCGTTTCGCCTTCAAACTAACACAGGAGAGACATTGAACCCTTGTGATTACAACAACAGAAGCGCTTTTTAATTAACTGCTCCGGTTTTGATTTTATGACCCTTCAAAGACCCGCTGCGCTGATGCTGCTGCAATGTTGTTTTTTTAAGATGGCTGCTTAAAAGCAGGAAGCACCAACGTGCCCACACAATGCAGACAAGGTAGGTACACTAGACAAAAGTCTTGGGACACTTCAGACTACAAGTAGACAAAAGTATTGGGACACTTAGGACTAGCACCTGCCAAATACGCGGGCCCGTCCAACGCTGCTTGCAGCTTTAATTGTATTATGTTCTCTGAGGGGAGGCTCACCGTGCTACACTTTGAAAACCCTCATCTAAACCGTTGCGTTCTGCTGCAAAATTCACCGCAAATGTAAAAGACGTGCAGCACTAAAAATGTTTCCATAATCCGAAAAGCAGTTAGGGCAAAGTTATTAGGGCTAATTAGCGTTGCAAGATAGGAAAAGATAAGACAATGGAGAACAATTTGTTATTGTACTAATTCTTCTAAGTCGCACATCTAAAAGAATACAGATGAGAACAGGCTCACAAGTCCCATGATATTTTTTAAAGACATTCGGACTTTAGGGGAAATGTACTGTGTACCCACCCTATAAATTATGCAATCTTATTTAAGATTACGTGGAGGAGGAAATTTGGAGGGGTTTTTCCACATTTTTCCACATTGTTAGGATGAAGTTTTCTGCAGTGCAAACATAATGTCACAATGGATTTAGCTGCGCACATTTACGTACGTGCATTTCTGAATGTGTGCTTGTGTCATGCAGGCTCACACGCACAAACACACACACACACACACACACACACACACACACACACACACACACACACACACACACGCACACACACACACACACACGCACACACACATTCTTGTAATTATTCCCTTCTTGAGACCTCCGAATTCAGCCTACCACTTTAGGACCACCCTTTCTAGATATATAAAGATTTGTATTTACAACATTAATAATATATACATGCTATGCAAATATAAAAAAGCTTGTTGTAAAAAAATGAGTAGGAATTTCACTAGAAAAGGTCACAATTTCACAAGAAAAACTTAGAATTATGGCAGTATTATAATAAAAGTCGTAAATGTACTCAACGCAAGTCAACATTTTACAAGAAAAACTGAACAGGTGTGCAATATTATGATAACAGTTGGAATTTTACCCGACAACAGTCGCAGTTTTTACAAGAACAGCTTAACTTTTTTGGCAATTTTATGAAAAGTCGTAATTTTACTCGACAAAAGTTACAATTTTATAAGAACACTTAAAAATGTTTCACTCAAAAAATGGCACTATTTTACAAGAACAACAAAAAAATAATATTGTAATTAAAGCCATAATTGTATATGACACATGTCACCATTTTGCATTAAAAAGTAATAATTTTGTATAAAAAAATTATCATTTTACCAAATTTTTTTGCAATATTCCAGAAACAGAAAGAATATGAAAAATTGTTCCCAATTTTTTTATAAGAAAAAAGTCGACACATTGTGAGAAAAAGACTGCTTTTAGTTTGTTTTTGGGTTTTTTTTGTAATTGGTTTTTAATCTTCATTATTTACTTAAAGTTATTACAGTATGTCTCTATATACATATTTATCAATTTTTTTAAATTAATTTTGGCCAAAGGGTCGCATTTCAATTTCTTACACACACGTGTTATTACATATGTTGGCCAGAGGGGGAGTACTTTTAAAACCGACACACAGTCAATTTGAAAAATCCCTCCTTTTTGGGACCACCCTAATTTTGATTGATTTCTCCACCAGGGGTGCAAATGAGACATTCTCTATTAGATGCAATGGTTTTCCGTATTGGGACCATGATTTATGTCCTAGCTTGTTCACTGGTCCTCATATGGAAGGTACTTTTCCTTGTTGATGTCTCAAGAAGGGTAGAAATACACGCACGCACACACACACACACACACACACACACACACGCACACACACATTCTTGTAATTATTCCCTTCTTGAGACCTCCGATTTCAGCCTACCACTTTAGGACCACCCTTTCTAGATATATAAAGATTTGTATTTACAACATTAATAATATATACATGCTATGCAAATATAAAAAAAGCTTGTTGTAAAAAAATGAGTAGGAATTTCACTAGAAAAGGTCACAATTTCACAAGAAAAACTTAGAATTATGGCAGTATTATAATAAAAGTCGTAAATTTACTCAACGCAAGTCAACATTTTACAAGAAAAACTGAACAGGTGTGCAATATTATGATAAAAGTTGGAATTTTACCCGACAACAGTCGCAGTTTTTACAAGAACAGCTTAACTTTTTTGGCAATTTTATGAAAAGTCGTAATTTTACTCGACAAAAGTTACAATTTTATAAGAACACTTAAAAATGTTTCACTCAAAAAATGGCACTATTTTACAAGAACAACAAAAAAATAATATTGTAATTAAAGCCATAATTGTATATGACACATGTCACCATTTTGCATTAAAAAGTAATAATTTTGTATAAAAAAATAATCATTTTACCAAAATTTTTTTGCAATATTCCAGAAACAGAAAGAATATGAAAAATTGTTCCCAATTTTTTTATAAGAAAAAAGTCGACACATTGTGAGAAAAAGACTGCTTTTAGTTTGTTTTTGGTTTTTTTTTGTAATTGGTTTTTAATCTTCATTATTTACTTAAAGTTATTACAGTATGTCTCTATATACATATTTATCAATTTTTTTAAATTAATTTTGGCCAAAGGGTCGCATTTCAATTTCTTACACACATGTGTTATTACATATGTTGGCCAGAGGGGGAGTACTTTTAAAACCGACACACAGTCAATTTGAAAAATCCCTCCTTTTTGGGACCACCCTAATTTTGATAGATTTCTCCACCAGGGGTGCAAATGAGACATTCTCTATTAGATGCAATGGTTTTCCGTATTGGGACCATGATTTATGTCCTAGCTTGTTCACTGGTCCTCATATGGAAGGTACTTTTCCTTGTTGATGTCTCAAGAAGGGTAGAAATACACGCACGCACACACACACACACACACACACACACACACTTTCAGTTAGATTGCTGCTCCTTCAAGTAGGCCGGCCGCTGGCCCGGGGCTGCATCCTGGTTGCAGGCAGGGAGCGCGGTGCTGTGAACAGGGGGACTGGGTGTGTGGCTTTGTCAAGGCCCATCAGTGTCCTTGCTCTACTTACTCTGCATCAACACTTAAGGGTGTGTATGTGCATGCACGTGTGCACGTGTGTGTTAAAGGGAGAGAGGGGATAGGGAGGTTGAGGGGTGGGGGTTAGGGGGTGCAAGCAAAACGGCATGCTGCCATGAGGCTTTTTGGCTGAGATGAGACATTTATGTGCATTCGGTTTCCTAGTGTGTACTGTTTGTGTGTGTGTGTGATGACACCGGAGAGGATTTTATTCGAGGGAGTGTTTTTATGCACTATATTTATTGTGTGTGCATGTGTATGTGTGTGCGTGTGTTGGTGTGTGTGTATGAGCTTGAGTGTCATGTCATTGTGGTCATAAGGCTTTTATTGTACTCGTCCTGGTTCAGTGGACTTTAAAAAGAAACGGCAAATATCCGTGTGTGTGTGTGTGCATGCGTGCGTGCATGTGTGCCAAGTTTTTCTTACAGTTATAATATCACATGATGTGTGCACACTCTTATAATGTAAATCAGTGCCATTTATATGGAAGCCATGGTGTGAATATGATTTTATTTAGGCATGATTGAACTTAGATGTCGGATGTAATCTATCTAATATTCCCTCAAGGCTTGGAAATACGCGTGTGTGTCCGCATACACACTATTACTCTAGTCTCGGAGTGCATGTTGGACATTTGTTGAGGAATGACCTAAATCTGTCTCCTGTCATTACCAACCAAGAAGGCCATAGAAACGCAGGTCACAAAAAATCACACACATGGACTATTAACACATTCATCCACTCACGCACCCGCACGCATGTACGCACACACACACACACACACACACACACACACACACTCGTAAAGATGCACACAAATTTGTATTTGTCGTTTTCTTCCCACTGTAACATTAAACATGTCATTTACGGCCAGAAATAACATCTTCCTGAACCTAATTTAACTTAGTCTAAATCAAGGGTGTCAAACTCATTTTAAATCGGGGGCCACATGGGGAAAAATCTACTCCCAAGTGGGCTGGAGTGCTAAAATCACGGCACGATAAAGTAAAAATAAAGACAACTTCAGATTATTTTAAACAAGCACATTTTGAAATGTACAAATCATAATGTTGAGGTTTTTTTTTACACTTACATGTTGTAGTTAATAGTATTGTATCTTTATTTATTGTTATTTATATTTTCTGAATAAATTAAGTGATAATGTTCATCAGTCAACTCATTTGTGTTCATTTTCAATCTATCAAGATAAAAAAATTGTATCAAAATCAAATTACAGTATGTTATTTATGTAGTTTGATCATTTTCCTCTACTGATGTACTAACATCATGTGGTTTATTTTGTACACATGTAGCATCATCTACAAAGATACAAAGAATTGCTATTGCGACATCTAGTGGCTACATTTAGAACAGCAGTTTATTTCATTCAAAAATTTCAGGTTACTTTTTATACTTAGCAAACTCTTCCTTGGGCCGTACGTTTGACACCCCTGGTCTAAATCCTCAAATAGCATTTTTCACACATTTTTCATGCACACACACACACACACACCCTACATTACACTACAATTTCCAGTCAGCGCCCTGTCATATTGACGAGCCATCTTCCCGTTGTTCCTCCTGCTTGTGTGCGTGCATCATGTGTTCTATGCACTGTAACACATTCTCCCTCCATTCGGCTGTTTAGCTCACCACTCCTTTTGGGAGGAAGAGATTGCCGCTGTTGCATTATTTATTTAGGATTACTGAAAAGTGGCCTAATGTGTGTGTGTGTGTGTGCGTGCGCGTGTGTTTGTCAAGCTGTGTGTGGATGGAAGGATTACGGCTGTTTTGTGGGTCAGTGGCCAACGTTGCTCCGGGCTAACTAAGGACTTACGACTCACATTCACACATATTTACTAGTGAAAATGCAGACGTCCACAAACCCAGCGTGTCTCTTTGCTTTCTCGCTCCCTCGACGGCACTGGGCTATCACCATGGTAACAGCAGATTGAGAGACTTTGCTGCACGATTGCTCAATTGTTATGTCGGTTTCTCTCGCTCCGTCCTCTCTGTCTGCTATTCTGTCCTCCCCCCCATCTGCTGCATTTCTCATATGAGCCCCATAACTGCTGCTGCGTGTTATTGACCATCCAGTACACACTCCAACACGCACGCACACACAATTATTATTATTATTATTATGCACAGACGGAGAGGGCACAGCTCCTCACCTCCACCTCTGCTTCCACCCCCAGGCTCTTCTAACACGGCTGGTGGTGTGACGTCTGAAGTCTTCCCTTCCAGCATGGCGCTGTCATTGCGGTTGTTTGTCGCGTGTGTGCTCACTTTGGCTCATGTCGCCCCCTCCAGCCAAGGTAAGCTGCTCCCTTGTTGGTGGTACCTGAGTGGGTAAAAAAATACAAATGTTTTTTTTTTCCCCCCAACTTTTTAAATGACATTATCATGACATAAGGGCCTCGGCCTACCAGCTCCAAACCAAGCAAAGGCCTTCTTGGTAAAAGTTAGTGAAAGGCAGGGACCTACATAAACACAAGATTATGAACACATTTGAAGCATGGCCAAAGGGAGTGTTTCAAAGCTGCCTGTAGCAGCTTCTTAATAAAGCATCAGTCATTCAGCACCATGGAGAGTTGCGACACACCAGCAGCATACTGATCACGCCGCCGCGTGCTCCCTTTAATCCTCATACGGCGACGACCTTTTCATGTGTACACGCCACTTTGCTTGATGTGAACAACAAGATTTACCTAATGCTAATGGGATTTTCTCCAGTAACCCAGGTTTCGATGGATTAATATGTCAGGTAAGTTTACACACATTTTCTATGAATGTGGTCAGAAACGAGATCTTGTACTGGTATTCATATTCCATCCATCCATTTTTTTACCGCTTATCCCGTTCGGGGTCGCTGGAGCCTATCTCAGCTGCATTCGGACGGTAGGCGGGGTACACCCTAGACAAATCAAATCAAATCAAATCAACTTTATTTATAGAGCACATTTAAAATTTACCACAGGGGTAGCCAAAGTGCTGTACAATGATCCACTATGGACTGGACTCTCACAATATTATGTCAGACCCACTCGACATCCATTGCTTTCGGTCTCCCCTAGAGGGGGGGGGTTACCCACATATGCGGTCCTCTCCAAGGTTTCTCATAGTCATTCACATCGACGTCCCACTGGGGTGAGTTTTTCCTTGCCCGTATGTGGGCTTTGTACCGAGGATGTCGTTGTGGCTTGTGCAGCCCTTTGAGACACTTGTGATTTAGGGCTATATAAATAAAGATTGATTGATTGATTGATTGATTGAATGAACAGGTTAAAAGATAAAACGAGTACCGAGCAAACACAACACAACACAAACAGAACACGATAAAAAAATAAATAATTAAAATAGAATTAATAAAAACATAAAAACATAAAAACAGGATCACAGCAGGTGTATTATGGGGCGCCATTGCAGGATGGATATCACTCAGTGTTAAAAGCCATGGAATAAAAGTATGTTTTTAAGAGAGATTTAAAAACAGGAAGAGAGGAGGCTTGTCTAACACTCAGGGGTAGGTCGTTCCAGAGCTTGGGAGCAGCAACGGCGAAAGCTCTGTCACCTCTAAGCTTCAGCTTCACAAGTCGGGTATTCACTCACCTACTCAGTGGCCTAGTGGTTAGAGTGTCCGCCCTGAGATTGGTAGGTTGTGATTTCAAACCCCCCGGCTGAGTCATACCAAAGACTATAAAAATGGGACCCATTACCTCCCTGCTTGGCACTCAGCATCAAGGGTTGGAATTGGGGGTTAAATCACCCAAAAATTATTCCTGGGCGCGGCACCGCTGCTGCCCACTGCTCCCCTCACCTCCCAGGGGGTGAACAAGGGGATGGGTCAAATGCAGAGGACAAATTTCACCACACCTCGTGTGTATGTGACAATCATTGGTACTTTAACTTAACTTCATATTATGTTTACTAAACATCCCTATTCAACTGTGGAGTGCAAATCATTGTATTTCAGGTAAATTATTTGATAAAAACATGAAGGAAAGGGATGTTCCCATCAGGGTCTTAAGCAGACAATTCCAATATCAATAACGATTACCTGTATTTACTGCAAATGATTGAGGTGTGATTCAATTTATCTATAGTGAGTGCTATTTACAGTTAACAAGTCTATCTGTGTTGGCCCTGCGCTGAGGTGGCGACTTGTCCAGGGTGCGGAATGCAGCTGAAATAGGCTCCAGCACCCCCCGCGACCCCTCCCAAAATAGGGACAAGTGGTAGAAAATGGATGGATGGAATATCAACACAATATTCCTACTAGTTCCTTATTTTATTTGATTACATACAATTGTTTGATCAAAACAAAGTAAGTAGTAGGGCTGGGCGATATGGCCTTTTATTTGTATCTCGATATTTTTAGGCCATGTCACGATACACGATATACATCTCGATATTTTTAGGCCATGTCACGATACAGGATGTATATCTCGATACTTTGCCTTAGCCTTGAATGAACACTTGATGCACATAATCACAGCAGTATGATGATTCTATGTGTCTACATTTAAACATTCTTGTTCATACTGCATTAATATATGCTCATTTTCAACTTTCATGTAGAGACGGAAATCACAACAAAGTCAATTTACCAAAACTATATTTATTAAGCAGTTATTAAGCAGTGGCACAAACATTCATGTAATTTCAAAACAAAGTGCAAGATTGTCAAAGACATTATAAAACAAGCTATGGGTGCACTTTTGTGCATGATGTCACTAAGACCTACTCAGTGGCCTAGTGGTTAGAGTGTCCGCCCTGAGATCAAATCAAATCAACTTTATTTATAGAGCACATTTAAAATTTACCACAGGGGTAGCCAAAGTGCTGTACAATGAGCAGGTTAAAAGATAAAACGAGTACCGAGCAAACACAACACAACACAAACAGAACACGATAAAAAATAAATAATTAAAAAAGAATTAATAAAAACATAAAAACATAAAATCAGGATCACAGCAGGTGTATTATGGGGCGCCATTGCAGGATGGATATCACTCAGTGTTAAAAGCCATGGAATAAAAGTATGTTTTTAAGAGAGATTTAAAAACAGGATGAGAGGAGGCTTGTCTAACACTCAGGGGTAGGTCGTTCCAGAGCTTGGGAGCAGCAACGGCGAAAGCTCTGTCACCTCTAAGCTTCAGCCTTGTGTCAGGGACCGTCAACAGCAGCTGATCGGCTGATCTTAAGGATCGGGTGGGGCAGTACGGCTGAAGGAGGTCGGAGAGATAGGTTGGCGCGAGGTTGTTTAGACATTTAAAAACAAATAAAAGGAGTTTAAAATGTATTCGGTAACGCACAGGGAGCCAGTGAAGGGACGCTAAAATAGGGGTGATGTGCTCACGTCTGCGGGTCTGTGTTAGCAGACGAGCAGCAGAGTTCTGCACGAGCTGCAGGCGGGCGAGGGAGGCCTGGCTAATGCCAACATACAGGGCATTGCAATAATCAAGACGAGTCGAGATAAAAGCGTGGATTAATTTCTCAAGATCATGTCTTGATAGAAGCGGTTTCACTTTCGCTATTTGGCGTAATTGATAAAAGCTTTTTTGAACGACGCTGCTGATTTGTTTTTCGAATTTAAAATCTGAGTCAAACTTTACCCCCAGGTTTGTGACAGAGTCGCTGAGATACGGGGTCAGAGTGCCGAGGTCAACGTTGGGGGAGGGAGAGCGACTTGGACCGAACAACATAACTTCTGTTTTATCTTCATTTAGGCTCAGGAAGTTAGCTGAAAGCCAGACTTTGATGTCGTGCAGGCAGTCACTAAGACGTTGAACCGTGTTATTTTGTGCCATGGGAAAATAAATCTGGCAATCATCAGCATAAAAATGAAATGCAATACTGTACTTCCTAAAAATAGAACCAAGGGGGAGAAGGTAAAGCGCAAATAAAATTGGGGCAAGGATTGAGCCCTGGGGGACCCCATGTGGTAAAGGAGCTGTGGACGACATAAAACTGTCTACTTTTACACAAAGATCGGTAGGTTGTGGGTTCAAACCCCGGCCGAGTCATACCAAAGACTATAAAAATGGGACCCATTACCTCCCTGCTTGGCACTCAGTATCAAGGGTTGGAATTGGGGGTTAAATCACCAAAAATAATTCCCGGGCGCGGCCACCGCTGCTGCCCACTGCTCCCCTCACCTCCAGGGGTGATCAAGGGTGATGGGTTAAATGCAGAGAATAATTTCGCCACACCTAGTGTGTGTGTGACAATCATTGGTACTTTAACTTTAACTTTAACTTTAAGATGACATATCAAAATACATATCAAAACAACACTAAATTAAAGTGAACTTTTTGTACAGAACGCCACTACAATATTTTAAAACAAATAAAGTACACTTTTGTGCATGATGTCACACAAGATATTTCAATAACTGTCAAATAAAAATTAGCTGCATAATAGGAAATCAAATAGTGTATGTCCTTCGCTATGTGGTAGGTTACACAGCAAGATGTTACTGGTCAGAGCATGATAACATGATTGTGCAGTAAACGATCTAGAGCAGGGATGTCAAACATGCGGCCTGCAGGCCGAGTTAGGCCCGCAAACAGGTTCAATCTGGCCCGGGAGATGAGTTTGCTAAGTGTAAAACTGGGCTGCATTTTTAGATTAAAGAAACTGCTCTTTTCAATGTCCACTAGATGCCGCAATAGCAATTCTGTTAGGCAAACAAATAGTTTATACCGAGGCGAGCAAGTATACTAAACAAGAGTTACACAGTAAAGCGAGGCTGCGACTCCCCCTCAACCCAACGTAAAACAAACAGGAGTAAAATAAACAAGTAGGAACCCCACTTAAAATGCTGCATGAGACACCGCACATTGATATAGTTCTGTGACAATTATTGTCTTCAGTGCAAATTTAAAAAAGTGAACAACGTGTGATTTACTGCAATACTGTCAGTCTTTTAAGTTTGTATTCTTGGTTTGTTGAAGTTGTTCACACATTGCACAGCTTTTATTTTTCCCTCAGATGGTTTCTACCTCAGTTTGTATGGTTTGTTGAGTTAGCACAGGATTAATATGTGGAATTGACAAATGAGGTAGTTGATACTTAGTTAGTTTTTGTGTATGCTTTATTTAGTTTTTTGTTCCATCCTTGATGGGCTGTAACTTAAAGTTTAATTGCTCTGTAGACACACTGAGATTAAATCTCAGTTCATTGTATTCTTCATGGTGTTTTTGAAATTGCACCAGTTTTTTCCTCAGAATATTCAACTAACTTGAAGTATTTTGTCAAGATATGTACTTTTTCAGAATGTGCTTGTTCTATTTTGGGTCAAAGTCAAACAAATAAAACAATCTGAAGTTGTCGTACTTTAATTTTTAAGTTATTGTGCCATGATTTTACCCATCGTGTCCACGTGCGACTAGATTAACCTCCATTCCATGTGGCCCCTGAACTGAAATGAGTTTGACACCCCTGATCTCGAGCCTTCGTGATGAAAGCTGCATAGTACACGCAAATATTTCATTTAAATAGGGCGATCTGCACCACATTTCATTTGTACACACAGTCTTAGTAGATCACATGCAACATGCCCACTAACAGTACAATTTTAAACTTTGCACACACTGTTAAGCGCGAGATATTTTGATCTTCGTAGATCAGGCCCTAGGTGTATCTGTCTATGTACAGCACAGGTGTCAAACTCAAATCTTGCACGGCACATAATTGTATAGGGCCAGCAATGCATTGAAATATTGTGCGTAACTAAGGCATTTAATCTTTCTTGATACATGTTGATAGAAATGTTGACAAATAAAAAATATAATGCATGCAAATACAGTTATTTTTTGTCATTAAATATTCTTCAAATTAAATTCTACACTAGCTGAACTAAATATCTGCTTGCCACTTTAACTTGTGATTCCAAAGGAAGTTTTCCATCAGTTTGTTGGTAAACAATAATAATCAAACAAAGGGCACTCGTGTAATATCATGAAACGGCCATCTGAGGACTTCTGTAACTGCGATTTGGCTCACGATGAAAATTAGTTTGATATCCCTGAATTGTACATTATTCTGTGTGTACATGCATATGAATAGTATCTGGTATCCGATGTCATCTCTTTGTAAGAATACAAGACGGAGGTGATTTTATGGTGTGTTCAAGGATCTCTAAACAGAGTAGAATGCCACAACGCCCGCCAGAAATAATAAGTGATAATAATACATTTTAATTGTTACACACTTTTCATTTAATTACGTCTTAAAGTGCCGCAGTACAAACCAATATTTAAAACAACAGGGTTTCAGCGGAGCATTAAAAAGCAAAAATTAAGGCGTTAGATGCCATTAAAATTATTAAATGAGATGTCCAGTGGCATTACAATTGTAGGATTTGGACGATAGTCAATACGTCAATCCATCAAATGATAAATGAAAATGAATTTAAGAACTTTGCGGTCAGCGATAATTTGCTACGTCTGTCTGTGTGTTTCTTTACTTCGTCTCTGGCTTTCAGACTGGACACAAGAGGTCTTGTTAGGTCCGAAAACGAAGAAAAGGCACCAAACGGCTCCGAGCCCAAACTTTGCTATTTTTTGGTCACTGTAGGCGTGTAGTCCTTAACTCTGACACCAAGTCATGAGGAAACTGGGCTTGTTTCATGCACGACTCCTTTATTTCAGTTCAACACATATTAGCTAACTTGGCTAACATGAGTAACTGTCGTGTCGCAGTAAACTCACGTGACCTACGGTGGTCTCGGATGGTCAAACAAGACAATTCTCCCAATAGAACTACAACTGTTATATTTTCTGACATTCCCACAGTAAAATAATTAGAGTTCCTTCAGCTGCCTGACACTTTATACTTAACTTGCTATTTAATGTACCCATTTTAATGAACCGGGAGGGTGTAAAATACAATCTATTCAAGATGTTTAAATGACTCAGTATTTTAAATGCATCTAAGGGGCTTATTGGCATTTTTCCCAAATATCATTCAATGACATTTCCAAAATGTTGAAATCATTCATTTCCAGCCACTTGCATCATTTGCATTCCGATAGTATGATGTTCATTTATTATTCCGTAAGACTTTTAACTATTTTTTTAAAATTGTGACAAGCAGTAGGTAGAAAATGGATGGATGGATGTATCCTGGTTAAAAAAATATCCTCCAATTTGTGACTATTATATGTCATAATTTCCGAGGATATGCATGTTTTAAAGAGATCAAATTTTAAAAATGACTTCCGGGTATATTATATTGATCAAGTAATTCAGAATTGGATGTTTATTTAGAGGATCTAAGTGCAGTTCCCCTTTAATGATTTTGATTGAAGGTACAGTGTGATGATTGACTGACGGAACCTTTTAATTTGCTATGGTCTACAGTAGAGATGCGCGGTTTGCGGACACAACCGCGGAGTCCGCGGATTATCCGCGGATCGGGCGGATGAAATTAAAAACAATAAGATTTTATCCGCTCGCGGGTCGGGTCGGGCGGATTAATTAGATATTTTTTTTTTTTTTTTTTTTTTTTTGCGGGTGGCAGTTAAACCAATTCGGAAATATATATACATAGTTAAATGTTGTTACCCACATACGAAAAACGAGCAGGCACCTGCTGCATATGCCACAACAGAAGGAAAAAAAAGAAAAGAGATGGACACTTTTACGGAGCGGAGAAGGGACGCCTCGCCGGGGTCCGGGACCGAGGCCCCTTCCCCCGAGAGGGCCCCACCGGGAGCCGTAGCTGAGGCGATCCGCGAGAAGGGCCCGACGCACGTCCAGGGTCACTACCGCGCCCACCGCACCGACACCCCGCCTCGTCCGCTTTCGCAGTGCGCTCACGAAAGGGGTGGGGCTCACCCTGGTTGATATAGAGAGCAGGACGGTGGCCATGGAATTTCATTTAAGGTTTGTGATAAACCATCAAACTCATTCGTTAAAAGGACTCTATAGTAATATAAAGCAAATTTTTCTGGACATTATCATGCAAGAAAAGTTTATTTTTGGGATCGCGATCACCGCGTAATGATTTTTAAAGGTTGCATTACATTATTAACTGTCCCATGTGATCAGCCAGTGCGATTGGAAGTCCATGCTCAATTATTGCCTCCGTAAATAAAACTTCGGCATTTATCACATCCAAAGAATCTGTTTGGGCGACGAAAAACGTTGAAAGTTTTCCACTTGTATCGCTAGCAACTGCATTAGACTTGTGTTTTTTTGTCCCAACGTGGTCTTTTACATCGCTAATTCCTCCGTGTCCGATCGAAAAATCTTGTCTGCACAAGGTGCAATTCGCGTAGTTTTCACCCTTTTTTTTTTTTTTTTAATTAATATTAGATATATAACAACGGGCGGATGGCGGGCGGGTGCAGTTCTGATCAAACGTTACATCGGGTGGATGGCGGATGGTTGACGACTTTCTGACGCGGTTGCGGATGAAATAAATTGCCTATCCGCGCATCTCTAGTCTACAGACAAGCACATTGTCAGAACACTGGGTGCTATTACAGAAAAACAGATGAATAAAAATACATTCTCAAAAGAAACAGTCTTGCGAGCCAATTGTAATTCCCTACATAGTCACAATTTAAGTAAACTTTTCAACTACTCAAGGTTATTATTGTCAAATGCTTACAAATATGTGTATACAGAAGCTTTTGAAGATATATATAATAACCATATGCGGTTTGACATGGGCATTACATTTTTTTAAGTGGCATTAAAATTGCATTAAATTAGATTTGCTGATAACTGTATAATGCCCGAACAAGAACAGCTTAGCCATTAAAACAGATCAAAATACTATGAAGCAGAAGGAACACAAAACATGCAAAATAGTGGCTTTTCTTACTGTGTGTCTACTTATTTTAGTTATTTAAAAAACAATAATTTTGGTCAAAAGATTTCTGTGTGTACTTGTAGAGAACATTTAACAAAACTGTGATAATAATGATAACCGTGATAATTTTGGCCACGATAATCATGATATGAAATATCATATCGTTCCATTCCTAGTTGAGCACCAGTTTGTGTCAGGAAACATGATAGTTGCTGAATGAAGAGTACACATAGTGCAGTTTATTTCTACCTTTTTTGAGCCAAGGCGCATTTTTTTTAATAAAGAAAATACGGAGGCACACCATCAGCAGAAAAGGTTCAAAAATGAAACTCCACCAGGTCATTGTGCCTTATTTTGAGTCTGTTGTTGTTTTCCTGTGTGTAGTGCTTTAGTTCCTGTCTTGCGCTGTTATTTTGGTGACTGTTCCTTCCTGTTTTGTTGTTTGTTTTCTTGTCGCAGCTTCACGCCTTCCTTTGAGTGCTATTGCCTGACCTGCTTTGTATTAGCAATCGAGACTATTTTAAGTCGTGCGTACGCTATCTTTCTTTGTGGGGACATTGTTGATTGTCATGTCATGTACGGATGTACTTTGTGGACGCCATCTCCGCTCCACACGCTGTAAGTCTTTGCTGTCGTCCAGCATTCGGTTTTTGTTTACCTTGTCGCAAGTTCAGTTTTGCTTTCGTTTTGCATAGCCATCCCTAAGCTTCAGTGCCTTTTCCTTTCTCTTTTGTTCATTTTTGGTTTAATCATTGCCTACATTTCACCTGCTGTGCTCGGCATATTGGGATCACGACAAACCATCATCGACGCGTTCCGACTTCTACAAAGCAATGTACCTGCTGCCACCTACTGACGTGGAGTATTACTTGGTTAACCTGCTGAGCTCTATACAGCACAGACACTCGTTAACGGCACATTATTTGCAGATTATAATTATTGATTTGCAAAAAATTTTTTGGGGGACCAATTAGGTGAAGTTGCAAAATTTCCCACGGCACACCAGACAATATCTCACGGCATACTAGTGCACAGTGGTTGAAAAACATTGACATAGTGGGCTTTGCTCTCTTGTAAACCTCATTGTACCTTTTTAATTCAATTTGTTTATTGCGGGGGTCAGCAACTCGCAGCTCTTTAGTGCCGCCCTAGTGGCTCTCTTGGAGCATTTTTAAAAAAGGATTGAAAATGGAAAAAGATGGGAGGAGGAGGAGGGGGGGGGGGTAATACAAACAAACGCAACAGTTTGTTTACATGTAAAATCTTCTTCTTCATTTTGTCCACCAGAAGTTTTATGCTGTGTGTGAATGCACAAAGGTGCGCTTTGTTGATGTTATTGACTTGTAGGCGTGCTTATCAGGCATATTTGGTCAGTGTATGACTGCAAGCTAATCAATGCTAACATGCTTTTTAGGTTAGCCGTATGTACATATTGCATCATTATTCCTCATTTGTAGATATATTTGAGCTAATTTCATATATTTTACTTTTATCCTCTTTGTATATAATTTAGTTTTGCATGTCTCATGACACGTTATCTGTATATAATATTGGCTGAATTTCAGATAGTTGTTTGTGTGCCATGTTGTTCCAGACCACAGCAAACATTACCTAGCTTGCCAAAGATTGTAATAAATCTATGAAAAGAAGACACCCTGCCGTTTCCTTTAACTTGGACACACACATCTATACCTTTGGCCATTAAAAGCCAGTAATTTCCAGGAGTTATCTCACTTTCTGAGTTGCCTCTCATTTACTAATGGTTTCTAAAGTTGTAAAAATGTGTCGAATAAATATTACATTTCAACGAAGATTTGCTTCAGCCTGCGACACATAGTCATTTTGATAGTAGGCTAATATAGACACTTAAGTAATATGTTGCCGTCATTATAAGACTTCTATACGTTTTTTTTTTTTTCATTTTTTGCGGCTCCAGACGGATTAGTTTTTTGTATTTTTGGTCCAATATGGCTCTTTCAACGTTTTGGGTTGCCGACCCCTGGTTTATTGGTACACACTTCCGTATTACATAGCCGTGAGCATTTGTTCGTGCCCTGCCCAGAATTGCGTTAGGAAAAACATCTGGTGTAAAAGCTCAAGTCATGTGTTTGACTTTTTGACCTCTCCTGTCAATCCTCCGCCCCTTCCCCACCCCTGTCTTTCATGGACAGCCATGTCTCGAGCCGCCATGCCATTTGGGCTGTTGCGCAGAGAGCTGGCATGTGAGGGTTACCCCATTGAACTCCGCTGCCCGGGAAGCGACGTGGTGATGGTGGAGACCGCCAACTATGGACGCACCGATGACAAGATTTGTGACGCAGAGCCCTTCCAGATGGAGAACACGCAGTGTTACCTTCCTGATGCACTGAAGATAATGGCCCAGAGGTGTGTGTTTGTGTGTGTGTGTCTGGTTGGTCCAGTCATCTACTACTTCTTTATTATAAAAGATGCAAATCACTTTGTCGCGTACATGATTGAATGCAGATAAATCAATAGGAGCATCTGCCGCGTGCAACCTACTCCTGCATAAGAGGAAACATTACACCCAGCAAAAGCATTGTTGTGAGTTGTGTGTGTGTGTGTGCGAGTGCAATAATCACTTTGGCTAAATCTGGCTGCACCATTAGCTGTGTACTCAGCAGTGTTTTCCTCGAAGAACAGATCAATATTCAGGGAGAGGAGACAAACGGAGAGCCCTTTGCTTCCCCGTTCCTGTATATTAATCACTCTCCTTCGTTCTTTTGCCACTCCATCCATCACTCTCTTGTGCAGGTGTAACAACAGGACTCAGTGTGTGGTGGTTGCAGGGGTGGACGTCTTCCCAGACCCTTGTCCCGGGACATACAAATACCTGGAGATCCAGTACGAGTGTGTCCCTTACAGTGAGTACCACTATGCAAACACTATTGATTTCTATTCATACATGCAAACGGCACATGATGTTTGATGAATGCTGCACACAAACATACATTATATGGACAAAAGTATTGGGCCATTACCAGGAAGTGAAATAGAAGAAAATATAGAATTGATCCCCAAGCTTGCAGTCTTCTGGAAATACTTTTCCAGTGTGAT
>NC_084574.2:32362500-32445000 GCF_033978685.3 Nerophis lumbriciformis | reverse complement strand
CAGCCAGGTAGCACAAATTAAACGCTGTGAGGGACAAGCTGCAGAAAACTACACGGTCGTCTCTCACCTTTCCACCTCTTCCCTGCTCCTCAGGTGAACCCGTACACTTTGCGCTTCGAGGGCACGTGGGCCACCGGCTTTGACAAACGCGGGGCGAGCAATGCCTTCATGGCCTGTGGCGTGCTATATGCGGTGCGCTCAGTCTTCCAGGACGACGAGGGGCAGGCAGACGGAAGGGTCGGCAACGACATGGTGGTGTACGCCTACGACACCAGCCGGGGCCAGGAGCTGCCCGTTCAGATCCCGTTCCCCAACCCCTACCAGTACATCTCTTCCATAGACTACAACCCTAGAGACAACCAGTTGTATGTGTGGAATAACTACTACGTTTTGAGATATCCACTGCAGTTCACACCACCGCCACCCACTAAAGGTCTGTTGGATTGGATCGGTGTCACCGGACCCTTTGAGGAATATAGAGAACTAAAATAAAGTTTTATATCCCCCCAGGTCCCCTTTCTTCTTTAATGACGACTGTCCGCTCTTACACGGCAACAGTGGCATTGACTCCGGTGCGGCCATCAGCCTCCCACCCAGTGGGCGTCATCAACCGTGGGCCCTTTGATCAGAGGCCAATCACAGCCATGGTGCCCCTAACGCCTCGTCCCCCATTGCGTGTCCCCTTGGCTCCAGGGGCCCCCGGTCAAGTAGGTGGGTGTGAGGGAAGAGTGGCACGAGGCGTGCAGTGGCCCCCCACTCTGAAAGGGGAGACAGTCGAGAGGCCCTGCCCCAAAGGCTCGCTGGGTAAGTCAACCGTATGAATGTGCGTTTCTGTGTGTGTGTGTGTGTGTGTATCTTGTTTCCCATTGAAATGTAGTCACATGCCCCCTCTTTGAACTCCCCTTCACATGAGAGACAAGAAACAGTAGTTATATTTTTTTTAAAGTCATGGCCCGTCGATTCTTCCTCTCGCTGCGCAGCTGTCTTCCTCAGACCATCTCTCCCTCTGAGGGAAAGCGGACATTTTGTGTGTTGGTCTTTGTGTATCATTCTGACGCTGTTTTATGTGTAGAGTTAGTAGTATCGTTCCACTGCAGGATTCTTAACTGGATTGCTGTTGTATTCCCTTAGACCAGGGGTCGGCAACCCAAAACGTTGAAAGAGCCATATTGGACCAAAAATACAAAAAACGAATCCGTCTGAAGCCGCAAAAATTGACAAGTCTTATAATGAAGGCAACACATGACGAAAGTGTCTATAGTAGCTATAATAGCCAACTATCAAAATCATCAATCAATCAATCAATCTTTATTTATATAGCCCTAAATCACAAGTGTCTCAAAGGGCTGCACAAGCCACAACGACATCCTCGGTACAAAGCCCACATACGGGCAAGGAAAAACTCACCCCAGTGGGACGTCGATGTGAATGACTATGAGAAACCTTGGAGAGGACCGCATATGTGGGTAACCCCCCCCCTCTAGGGGAGACCGAAAGCAATGGATGTCGAGTGGGTCTGACATAGTATTGTGAGAGTCCAGTCCATAGTGGATCCAACATAATAGTAAGAGTCCAGTCCATAGTGGGGCCAGCAGGACACCATCCCGAGCGGAGACGGGTCAGCAGCGTAGAGATGTTCCCAGCCGATGCACAGGCGAGCGGTCCACCCCGGGTCCCGACTCTGGACAGCCAGCACTTCATCCATGGCCACCGGACCTGTGCCCCCCCCTCAAGGAAAAGGGGAGCAGAGGAGAAAAGAAAAGAAACGGCAGATCAACTGGTCTAACAGGGGGGCTATTTAAAGGCTAGAGTATACAAATGAGTTTTAAGATGGGACTTAAATGCTTCTACTGAGGTAGCATCTCTAATTGTTACCGGGAGGGCATTCCATAGTACTGGAGCCCGAATAGAAAACGCTCTATAGCCCGCAGACTTTTTTTGGGCTCTGGGAATCACTAATAAGCCGGAGTTCTTTGAACGCAGATTTCTTGCCGGGACATATGGTACAATGCAATCGACAAGATAGGATGGAGCTAGACCGTGTAGTATTTTATACGTAAGTAGTAAAACCTTAAAGTCACTTCTTAAGTGCACAGGAAGCCAGTGCAGGTGAGCCAGTATAGGCGTAATATGATCAAACTTTCTTGTTCTTGTCAAAAGTCTAGCAGCCGCATTTTGTACCAACTGTAATTTTTTAATGCTAGACATAGGGAGACCCGAAAATAATACGTTACAGTAGTCGAGACGAGACGTAACGAACGCATGAATAATGATCTCAGCGTCGCTAGTGGATAAAATAGAACGAATTTTAGCGATATTACGGAGATGAAAGAAGGCCGTTTTAGTAACACTCTTAATGTGTGATTCAAACGAGAGAGTTGGGTCGAAGATAATACCCAGATTCTTTACTGATTCGCCTTGTGTAATTGTTTGGTTGTCAAATGTTAAGGTGGTGAAAAAATGACTATTTCTTTGACAGAAATGTTAAAATTTAATATTTATTCTACACATTTTTACAACATTAGAAACCATTAGTAAATCAGAGGCTACTCAGAAGGTGAGATAACTCCTGGAAATTACTGTCTTTTATTGGCCAAAGGTATAGATGTGTGTGTCCAAGTTAAAGGAAACATCAGGTTGTTAATAGATGTATTACAATCTTAGGCAAGCTAGGTAGTAATGTTTGCTGTGGTCTGGAACAACATGGCACACAAACAACTATCTGAAATGCATTCCATATTACATAGACATAATGTGTCATGATACATGAAAAACTAAATTATATACAAAGAGGATAAAAGTAAAGGATATTAAATGAGCTCAAATATACCTACAAATGAGGCATAACGATGCAATATGTACTTATAGCGAGCCTAAATAGCATGTTAGCATTGACTAGCTTGCAGTCATGCACTGACCAAATATGCCTGATTAGCACTCCAACAAGTCAATAACATCAACAAAGCGCACCTTTGTGCATTCGTGCACAGTATAAAACGTTTGGTGGACAAAATGAGACAAAGAAGGAGTGTAAGATTTTCCATATAAACAAACTGTTGCGTCACAGTCCACACTATGGTGAGTTCAAGAACCGCCGAAATTAGTAGGACAAAACGGTGTTCACTAAATACTCTCATCAGTGAAGCATACACACAAACATATTAAACTGTGGGCTTTCTAACAAGTGGGAAGGTTTGTGTCATGTTTGTCCTCAAACAAAAAACATACCAAAACAAAAAAAAATGTTTTTCCCCCCCATCTTTTTCCATTTTCAATCATTTTTTAAAAATGCTCCAGGGAGCCACTAGGGCGGCACTAAAGAGCCGTGGGTTGCTAACCTCCGACTTAGAACATAATTTCTACCTATCACATTAAAAGTAGTGCTGTCACATATTGACAAATTTAAATCACAGGATTGCTTTGGATTAAATTCGAATAATCACAATTAAATATCATTAATTTTTTATCTATAATATTGGTGTTTCCTCTTGCATGAGAAAAAGACTCAAGAAAGATGAGAATACAGTAGGAAGGAGATTCATTTGGCCCCATTCTTTGCAGTTTAGCTGACACATGCAACGTGACAAATTGGGGCTTGGACTACCCACTTTAGCTGCCAGATGACAGTAGAGTGTTGAATATCTTAACATGTGTTTTGTGACAATTCCAACTTTGACCACAGCGTCTCTTGTAATGTAGAGTGGCGCTTTCCATCATTTTCAGCAGACTGCATTGCAAAATGATTAACCATTGTCTTCTTCTCACGCGAGACTCAAGAAAGATGAGAAGACAGTAGGAAGGAGATTCATTTGGCCCCATTCTTTGCAGTTTAGCTGACACATGCAACGTGACAAATTGGGGCTTGGACTACCCACTTTAGCTGCCAGATGACAGTAGAGTGTTGAATATCTTAACATGTGTTTTGTGACAATTCCAACTTTGACCACAGCGTCTCTTGTCATGTAGAGTGGCGCTTTCCATCATTTTCAGCAGACTGCATTGCAAAATGATTAACCATTGTCTTCTTCTCACGCGAGACTCAAGAAAGATGAGAAGACAGTAGGAAGGAGATTCATTTGGCCCCATTCTTTGCAGTTTAGCTGACACATGCAACGTGACAAATTGGGGCTTGGACTACCCACTTTAGCTGCCAGATGACAGTAGAGTGTTGAATATCTTAACATGTGTTTTGTGACGATTCCAACTTTGACCACAGCGTCTCTTGTAATGTAGAGTGGCGCTTTCCATCATTTTCAGCAGACTGCATTGCAAAATGATTAACCATTGTCTTCTTCTCACGCGAGACTCAAGAAAGATGAGAAGACAGTAGGAAGGAGATTCATTTGGCCCCATTCTTTGCAATTTATCCGGCACATGAAACGTGACGAATTGGGACTTGGACTACCCACTTTAGCCGCCAGATGACAGTAGTTGAATATCTTAAAATGTGACAATTCCAACTTTGACCACAGCGTCTCTTGTCATGTAGAGTGGCGCTTTCGATCATTTTCAGCAGACTGCATTGCAAAAGGATTAACCATTGGGGCCACATGAATCCCTTCCCTGTTGTATGTATGAAATAGCTTAAAGTACATGTGTGACTACTCAAACAAAATATGTTAGTTACATTTTTTTATCCAAATCAATAAAACTTATGCATGAATTTGATTGATCACTATGATTTTGCCAGCAGAAATAAAACGTTAATTGGCCTGTGTCACAGGAGACTTTCTTTTTGACCATGTATGTCTTCTCCTGCAGGCATTGCATCCTACCAGTGCATGTTGTCCCCAGTGAGCTGGAGCTCCAGAGGGCCTGACCTCTCTAACTGTACCTCTCCCTGGGTCAGCCAGATTTCACAGAAGGTCAGTCACATAAACACACACCTCATGCAAATGACCCAAAAAGCAGTGAGTAAGCCACTTCCACTTTAAATGTCAAGAATTTAAAAAAAATCACACTGTGGCCTCTCTCCAGATTAAAAGCGGAGAGAATGCAGCAAACATAGCCGGAGAACTGGTCAACCTGACCCGTGGGCGGATCTACGCAGGCGATGTTAGCATGTCTGTCAAACTAATCGAACAACTGCTGGACATTTTGGACTCCCAGCTGCAAGCTTTGAGACCAGTCAATAAGGAGTCTGCGCCACGTAACTACAACAAGGTGAATTGCTTCCCAGATTCATGCTGATGTGTACTTGACCTTTTGTGGAAAAGAGGAGCACAATGTCAGTGTGGATATATGTGACGCAAATTGTGTTTGCTCTCCTTGCAGCTGCAGAAGAGGGAACGCACATGCAGGGCTTATGTGCAGGTAATGGATGGATGGGCAGATGACAGAAATGTATTGTTCTTTCTGCTTTATGTAAATGGCAAATGGGTTATACTTGTGTAGCGCTTTTCTACCTTCAAGGTACTTAAAGCGCTTTGACACTATTTCCACATTCACCCATTCACACACACATTCACACACTGATGGCGGAAGCTGCCATGCAAGGTGCTAACCACGACCCATCAGGAGTTAAAGTTAAAGTACCAATGATTGTCACACACACACTAGGTGTGGTGAAATTATCCTCTGCATTTGACCCATCACCCTTGATCACCCCCTGGGAGGTGAGGGGAGCAGGGAGCAGCAGCGGAGGCCTCGCCCTGGGATCATTTTGGTGATTTAACCCCCAATTCCAACCCTTGATGCTGAGTGCCAAGCAGGGAGGTAATGGGTCCCATTTTTATAGTCTTTGGTATGACTCGGCCGGGGTTTGAACTCACAACCTACCGATCTAACGGCGGACACTCTAACCACAAGGCCACTGAGCAGGTTGCAAGGGTGAAGTAGCTACCTCTCTTTGTTTATAGCTACCTCTCTTTGTTTATAATGTATATTTTCTGCTGGATCTACTCTTTATTTTATGCTGCCCTTTTTTTCGCTGCAGCTGTTACACATACTGTAATATTGACATGGTAATTGGGATTTATTATATATTGTATATATGATATACAAATATAATATATACATATATAATATGTAAATAGTACATATATGTTATATTTTATATTGCTTCTACGGTACATTTTTAGTCTACTTCATACCTGCGTTATCCTTTCCATCCTTACACTTTCCATCCGTTGTAACTGAGCTACTGTGTAGAACAATTTCCCTTGTGGATCACCAAAGGACATAACGTACATGACTAAGATTGCGGAAACTGGGCTCGAACCAGGAACCCTCAAGTTGCTGGCACGTCCGCTCTACCACCAGAGCCACGTCATCCCAAATTGTCAGATTTTTCCTTAGAAAAAAGTATTGGATAAATGGACTGAGAGATAGATTGATAACGGACACAGATAAATAATAGCCAGCGGGGGGCCATGAAGGATTTTGGACCCTGTGAAAAAATATGACTTTGTGCCCCACCAAGAAACAAAGACTAATGTTTTACTATTTTCTAAAAATGATCTTACAATTACTTTTCTCCCTCTTACACCACCCCTGATGATAGCTGATCGGCAATCGAGATTAGTAGATAGTCGAATAGATGCAAGATGGACAGACAGGAAGAGTAGACAAAAGAACAGATGGATTAATGATGGATAGACAGATGGACAACTAGACAGATGATTCAAGCTATTGACAATCAACCTCAGGCCAGATGGATTAATGGACGGCAGGAGAGATTAGTGATGGATGATTGAAAGGATCGGTGGATGGATGGATGGATTTATAGATAGATGAATAGATGGGTGGCTGGATGATGGACTGGACAGTCAATGAAGAGATGTTGATAGAATAATGGATGGACAATCAGACGAATACACAAACAGGCTGTACCTTTCTCCTTATCAGGCCGTGGTCCAGACAGTAGATAACCTTTTGGGTCCTGAAGCCTTGGTGTCCTGGGCGGACATGAGCGGTCCTGACCAGTCCCGCTCTGCATCACTTCTGCTAGATGCAGTAGAGAAAGGAGCATTCCTATTGGCTAACAACCTTTATGAAGGCCGATTCAGTGACAGAGCACCAAACGTCGGTATGTCTTTTGTCTTTCTCTGAAAGCACCAGACCTAGAAAAAATTCCAAACAAAAATCTAATTTACACGTCTGTGTGTTTAGATCTGGAGGTGTATGTGCTAAACACAGAGGCAGACATACAGGACTTAACATTCCCGCACTCCTACGACAGTGACAGCATCCTGCAGATCTCAGCAGTGGCTCTGCAGCAGTACAGCAATAATGGTATTACTCGTCTCAATATTAAAACTAACCGCAAATAAAAATGTTTACGGATACTTTTCCTCTCTTCATTGTACAGGCCAAGTGAAGCTGGTCCTCTCCTTGTATAAGAACTTGGGCTCCTTCCTGACGACACAGAACTCCACCCTGCGACTTGGATTTGGACTTGGCCAGGGGTCAGAAGTCAGGCGCCTGGTGGTCAACTCCCACGTCATCTCCGCTTCTGTGCACAGAGGCTCCAATAGAGTGTTCCTCTCTGAACCGGTGGTCTTCACTCTCAGGCACCTGCAGGTCTGCTGTCTAATTCAATGCTGGCAACAACAAAAACTCTGTTTAACATCACTAAAGAGTTGTTCCTGTGTTGGGTGTGTGTTGTCTTCACAGCAGGATAACCACATTGGTCCCAACTGTTCTTTTTGGAATACATCAGGGGCTTCTGGGAGTGGCAGGTGGTCCACACAAGGATGCCGCCTGTTACATACCAACAACACACATACAACCTGTGCCTGCAATCACTTGTCCAGCTATGCGGTCCTCATGACGTATAAACAACCTGCTGTAAGAAACACACTCCAAGTAAACATGCAAATGCACAGAATGACTAGTACCTCGGTTTTGGTTTACCCCACTTTCCGAATGATTCGGTTTTCGGCAAAAATTTTCACCAAAAGTTTTTGTATGTCGTCTCAGTTATGGTACGGCAAAGCATTACACGTAACAAACAAATGTGTTCTGCGTATTATTTTCTATGGGATAAATTGTTGCTGTTTTCAGAAGAACCTTGCATACTGCATCCTTGTCACTTATGTGCATTTTGTTTATGACATGGTAGTGTCATTCATAACAACTAAAACTGTGGGAACAGAATTAACATCTCTTATGTCTTTTTTTCATTAAACCCGGTTGCTCTGAAAACCGCAGGATAGGGATGATTACTCAGATCAGAAAGGCAGATTAAATTATGTTACTTGTGGTAGTGTGGCATCACAATCCAGTCTTTTGCTCTTACTCACACGAAGTTTATTAATAACCATTAAAAGATCTGTGAGAGACATGCTTCTAAAAGCTGCAGGCTGTTAGTCTCATACGAAATTCAACTGAAGTTGGATTCTATATACTTAACACCTCAAGGATGCTTTTTTATGTTTGTCTGTGCCTGCATGTTGGTCTAGTCTGGTCCTTCTCAAACAGTGGGGCGGGTCCCCCTGGGGGGGGGCTCGTGTGACCTCGAGGTACATGCTGTTTTCGCCGTACCGGAATATGATGAAGCTTTTGTAGCACTTGGCTGTATTGTAACCATGCCAGGAGACGAGGAAAGACCGGCGTGTTGTTTCCTTTATTGTTAATAAGCTTACAATGGTATGCAGAGCTATAACAAGTTTGTAGACAAATGATACTATTTATAGTCACGGTGGATAGAGAGTGTGTGTGTGTGTGTGGGGAGGGGAGGCGCAAAATATTTTCTTCTCCCTGGGGGGGGGGGGGGGCATAACAGAAAATATTTGAGAAGGGGTCCATAGTGTGGCCCAGGGGCCAATTTTAGCCTGCAGCTTGTTAATATTGTCTATTACCTGCCACCTTCTATGTTAGCTACTTCTCTTTGTTTTTAATGTCTATTTTCTATTTTCTGCTGGATTTACTCTCTATTTTATGCTGCAGCTGTCACATATACTGTAATGTTGTACATGGTAGTTGTTATGTATTGTATATATGATATAGACATAATATAATATAATATATCAGTATATATAATATACTGTACATATATTATGTAAATATTATGTATATATGTTATATTTTATATCGCTATATTTAGTCTATTTATACCTGCATTGTCCTTTCCATCCTTACACTTTCCATCATTGTAACTGAGCTACTGTGTGGAACAATTTCCCTTGTGGCTCATTAAAGTTTGTCTAAGTCTAAGTCTAATAATTGGCCCTCGGCAGATCGTCGGTGGCAGAGGGGTTAGTGCATCTGCCTCACAATACGAAGGTCCTGAGTAGTCTTGGGTTCAATCCCGGGCTCGGGATCTTTCTGTGTGGAGTTTGCATGTCCTCCCCGTGACTGCGTGGGTTCCCTCCGGGTACTCCGGCTTCCTCCCACCTCCAAAGACATGCACCTGGGGATAAGTTGATTGGCAACACTAAATTGGCCCTAGTGTGTGAATGTGAGTGTGAATGTTGTCTGTCTATCTGTGTTGGCCCTGCGATGAGGTGGCGACTTGTCCAGGGTGTACCCCGCCTTCCGCCCGATTGTAGCTGAGATAGGCTCCAGCGCCCCCCGCGACCCCAAAGGGAATAAGCGGTAGAAAATGGATGGATGGATGGATTATTGAAATGTTATTAGTAATGCTGTCAAACGATCAGATTAATCACACGTTTGAATTTGGATTAATCATGATTAATCACAAGTATTACTAGTAGTATAAATTTGCTTACATGGTTACAATTAACTACGAAAAAAAACTCCAATAATTGGTCACAAATGTAATTTTATTGTTCATATAGATCAGGGGTCGGCAACCTTTACCAGTCAAAGAGCCATTTTGACCAGTTTCACAAATTATAGATAACAATGGGAGCCGCAAAAATTGTTTGAAATTTTAAATGAATTAACACTGCATACAAAGTTTTTTCTTTGCTTTGTGCTATGTATAAACCAGGGATCTCAGATATGCTGCCCACACCTTTACTTGGACCTTGACAGCTGGTGTGACACGCGGGTTTAAATGGATGGCGCTTATCAGCGTCATGCGTGCCAAATGGTACAGAATATAGCACCCACCACAACCAGCGTGCCTGATCAGCCACACGTTGTATAGGGCTTCCGCTTGCTCACGTAGGTAACAGCAAGGCATACTTGATCAACAACCACACAGTTTACACTGACGGTGGGGTGTAAAAAAAACTTTAACACTCTTACTAATAATGCGCCACACTGTGAACCCACACCAAATAAGAATGACAAACACATTTTGGGAGAACATCTGCACCGTAACACAACATAAACACAACAGGACAAATACCCAGAATCCCATGCAGCCCTAACTATTCCGGGACACATTATACACCCCCGCTACCAAACCCCGCCCACCTCAACCGACGCACAGAGAGAGGGGGGGGGGGGGTGGGGGGGGGGGGGGGGGGGGGGGGGGAGGAGTTGATGTGTGAGGGAGCAGGGTTGGGGTGGGGGCGGGGTTTGGTGGTAGCAGGGGTGTATAATGTAGCCCGGAAGAGTCAGGGCTGCATGGGATTCTGGGTGTTTGTTCTGTTGTGTTTATGTTGTGTTAAGGTGCAGATGTTCTCCCGAAATGTGTTTGTCATTCTTGTTTGGTTTTGGTTCAAAGTGTGGCGCATTATTAGTAAGAGTGTTAAAGTTGTTTTATATGGTCACCGTCAGTGTAACCTGTGTGGCTGTTGAACAAGTATGCCTTGCTGTCACTTACGTTTTGAAGCAGAAGATGTATATTGTATAACAAGTGTTGGGCTGGCACGCTGTTAATACAGGTCGTAGAGGGCGCCAAATGTTGTACCATCATGGCACGCCCTTATTATAGCTGTAAGGGTGAAAATCGGTGAATATTAATCCCGGGAGTTTTCTGCGAGAGGCACTGAAATCCGGAAGTCTCACGGGAAAATTGGGGAGTTCAGCAAGTAAGCTGCTGAGCCGCATCAGAGTGATCAAAGAGCCGCATGCGGCTCCGGAGCCGCGGGTTGCCGACCCCTGATATAGATAGAAGGTAAAGGAGCAAAATAAATTGGTAATTAATTTGCTTATATATCCATCCAGTGATGTAATATTTTTTGTGAATAATCAAATTTTTTATGATTAATCGCATGAGTTAAATTGTTATTTTTGACAACCCTAGTGATTAGATTACACTGATTTTCTTTGTCACCTATAACACAACGCTAACATGGATGTTTTTTTAACTGGCTTAGCATATATTAATGTACATTAGTTGGCTTTTTGCATTTGTAATGTAATAATGTATCAAAGTGGCACTTACATCCTTCAAATTTCCATATGCAACCCTCGCGGGAAAAATGTTGTGGTGAGCATGTCCACCGCACAGAGAGAGCAAAAGTTCAAATCCAAATCCCTGTTAGAACGTGTCTGTGTGGAGTTGCATGTTCTCCCTATGCTTGCTTGGTTTTTTTTCCCGTGGACTCTGGCTCAAAAAAATCCATGTAGATTCCGTATAATTCAAAATTGTGAAAGTGAGAATGACTACCAGTCCAAGGTGTACCCAGCCTTTTCCCCAAAGTCAGCAATGAAGGATTCCAGTTCACCCATGGCCTAGTGCACACAAGCGGTATAGAAAATTGATGAATGTTAGTCAAGATGATCTTCTAACATGCTATGTCTTTTTGCTCTTAACAGTCTGGTGTGGGAGTGGAGGAACTTCTGGTCTATGTGGTCTCCTGGGTGGGCATCTCTGTGGCTCTGGTGTGTTTGGCCACCTGTCTTACTACCCTCTGCTGCCAGGGGGCACCCTGGCACACTGACCACAGCACCATCCACTGCAACTTGTGGGCCAACTTGCTCATCACTGAGCTTCTCTTCCTTGTTGGGGCTAACAAAACACAATACACGGTGAGTTCCTATTTATTATACCTGAAACCATAAATCATTTTTGTTTTGTTTCTGACATGTTTTTCTCACACTCACTGTGTTCATCATCTTACATCTATATTTGCAGGTGGTGTGTTCCATCATTGCTGGTCTGCTGCATTTCTCCTTGCTCTCTGTGTTCTGCTGGTTGTGTTTGGAAGGAGTCGAGTTGTACATTTTGCAGCGGGAGGTGTTCGAAGCACGGAACTCCAGGAGGAAGTATTTCTACCTTAGTGGCTACTCTGTACCCGGGCTGGTGGTGGCTGTGTCTGCAGCCATTGACTTCAGAGGCTACGGCTCAAAAACTGCGTATGTTGATGAAAACTGTGAAATGCATGTTCTTATTTACATATATTTGGTAGCAAAAGACCGTTCAAACAAGTGCTAAAGAGCAAAAAGTAAGAAATTGTGAGTATTGTTAGTGGGTGTGTCGCTGTTGATCTACAAAGACTGCATGTTAGAGATGCGCGGATAGGCAATTTATTTCATCCGCAACCGCGGCAGAAAGTCGTCAACCATCCGCCATCCACCCGATGTAATGTTTGATCAGAACTGCATCCGCCCGCCATCCGCCCGTTGTTATATATCTAATATTAATAAAAATTTTTAAAAAAGGGTGAAAACTACGCGAATTGCACCTTGTGCAGACAAGATTTTTCGATCGGACACGGAGGAATTAGTGATGTAAAAGACCACGTTGGGACAAAAAAACACAAGTCTAATGCCGTTGCTAGCGATACAAGTGGAAAACTTTCAACGTTTTTCGTCGCCCAAACAGATTCTTTGGATGTGATAAATGCCGAAGTTTTATTTACGGAGGCAATAATTGAGCATGGACTTCCAATCGCACTGGCTGATCACATGGGACAGTTAATAATGTAATGCAACCTTTAAAAATCATTACGCGGTGATCGCGATCCCAAAAATAAACTTTTCTTGCATGATAATGTCCAGAAAAATTCGCTTTATATTACTATAGAGTCCTTTTAACGAATGAGTTTGATGGTTTATCACAAACCTTAAATGAAAGAAGTCCTTAATTGTTCTCCTGCAGCATGGCCTTGCTTTGTGTTTGGTGCGCCATCCTGTCGGCTGTATTTCACAGCACGACATACTGTTAAAAGTGTTTATACTATTTATACTTTCAATTAACAAATTGAAGTCTTGTGAAAGGTTGACAGGATAACTGGCATTAACTGTCAAAATAATTTCAAACTATTGAAGTTAGCTTACAGAATAAACATGTCAATCAACCCATATGATTTTTGCTGTAATATTTTTGTTTTGAAAAGTCACTGTGACTGATAGAAAAGTGATGGTTTTAGCAACATTTTAACCTGTCTGAATGCTAATAATCATTTTGCGAGCAAGCAGGTAAGCTGCGCGGGCGGAGCGCGCGGAGTGACCCATGTTACGAGCCCCCGGCCACGGGGGTGGCGGGCAGGTAAGCTGCTTACCTGCTGCGCGTGACGCCGGCCGCGGCGAAAGCGGACGAGGCGGGGTGTCGGTGCGGTGGGCGCGGTAGTGACCCTGGACGTGCGTCGGGCCCTTCTCGCGGATCGCCTCAGCTACGGCTCCCGGTGGGGCCCTCTCGGGGGAAGGAGCCTCGGTCCCGGACCCCGGCGAGGCGTCCCTCCGCTCCGTAAAAGTGTCCATCTCTTTTTTTTTTTTTCTTCTGTTGTGGCATATGCTGCAGGTGCCTGCTCGTTTTTCGTATGTGGGTAACAACATTTAACTATGTATATATATTTCCCAATTGGTTTAACTGCCACCCGCAAAAAAAAAAATAAATAAATAAATAAATAAATCTAATTAATCCGCCCGACCCGACCCGCGAGCGGATAAAATCTTATTTTTTTAAATTTCATCCGCCCGATCCGCGGATAATCCGCGGACTCCGCGGTTGTGTCCGCAAACCGCGCATCTCTACTGCATGTACTATTGATTAGAAGTTTTAAAGTGGCGCTGTGTGCACTTTCAATCTAATGTGTTATTGTGTTTGAATGTCCAGCTGCTGGCTGAGAACTGACAATTACTTCATTTGGAGTTTCCTTGGACCTGTGGGTGTAATTATCACGGTAAGAGTTCTCACATCCCAGCGACTTTCTCCCCCTATATGGCACCCCTGCCACTAGATAGTGAGTGTAATGATGTATTTATGACGACAAAGTATTTACAGTGTTCACTCTGTGTTGTCCTCAGATCAACCTTATTATCTTAGTGATGACCTTACATAAAATGCACAGCACCGCCGCCCTGAAGCCGGACTCCAGTCGCCACGACAACTTAAGGTTAGTAATTGCGCGTCAATTTCTACACTGTTATAAATCTCTGTACTTTTTTAGGAATGGGAATTGATCAAATTTTCCGGTTCCCATTCCAATTTCGATTTTGCTTAAGGATTATGTTCCTTATCGGTTCTCTTATCGATTGTTATTTGGAAATAAAGAAAACAAAAAGGTGGATTAGCATCAATGTTGTCGAGTTTAAAAGTAACATGACTGTCACGAGCTTGGAGGCAGCTCTGGCGACGTGACCCCAAGATACGGTTAGTAAGAAGAATGTAATATAAACAGAAAACACACTCACAGTGGGGAAAAGAACAAAAGAAGGCGAGTGCAGCTAAAAAGGGCACAAGACACGGAACTTATTTTTGGAAACAAAAAAACACTCCAAACATGAGGCGATTAGCATAGCAGTAATCCGACCGACATTGAAATAGGAGATTGATTGGCAAGCGGGTATAGGTCTGTCCTGGTTGCCAATCAATGCCAGGTGTGGGAGCCAGTACACAGTGGACAGACAGAGGAAGTGAAGCTACAAAGTACAATTGCTGGACAGGAACTTAAACACCACACAAACGGGAAAAACAACACAAGTACAAAACAGTCACAAAGGTGTGATAATGACCTTACAAAGCCTATAGTGAGGTCTTAAGAGGAACATATGTAGCATAAAAAATAACTTAAAAAATAAAATAATTGCAGTATAAGAAATAAATATTATTCTGTAGAATTTAACAAAATAAAACATGTGGAAATTACACAATAATGTTACATTTAGTAACGTTTTCAACACTTTTAAGAATCATTGTCATTTCCCTTTAAAATATACTGGTGAAACTCAAAAAAGCAATTGCTTAGATTTATTCAACATTGATTTATAATTATTGCATGCTGTGTGTTCAAATGTGTCAGCATATTGCTTGTTTGTCCTCCTTTTGATGAAATAGCTACCTTGCAATTACTTCAAGTATGGCTGCTGCAATCTTTTCTTGTAAATTGTAGCCAAACTTTTAGAGTGTTTCCACGGCCTGGGCGCCATGTTGCTGCCTGGCGTCACTTTGCTCACTTTGCACGTTGCAGGATAACGTAATTCCCGCCCACAGGAATTGTGAAGAGAATCGTTGAAAAAATGGCAAGCGATTCCAAGGAACTGATACAGTGGTTTTCGATTTCCATTCCTATAGATTTTACGATAAAAAACTGGCAGCTAAGTCGCTAGAATTGTACGGTAAAAGTAAGTGGTGCCGTTTTTCAATTTACAGTATTGCACTGTAAAAAGGAAGACTGTAGATTTTACGGTAAAAAAAAAAAAAGAAGCTCAGTCTCTAAAATCTTACTGTAAAAATAGTTTTAATAGTTTAATAGTTTTTTTTTTTTTTTTTTTTTTTTTTTTTTTTCTCTCTTTTTTTCTCCTCTCTTTCTTCCTCCTTCTTCTCCAAGTTCTAAAAAATTCCCAGTTTTTCAAATCCTATTTTCACCCTTTTTTCTGGCGACTACTCCTTCCACATTTTTCAACCCACTTCAGCCGTTCCACCGTCATTTTATTCCTCTTAATCAGGACAAAAAAACGAAGTTGTTTTGTTGAAATGGAAAAATTCCCGGTTTTCCCAAAATTCTCAATTCAACATGTTACTACTCCAACATTTCTCGACCGTTTTGAAAAATTCCAACACCAACCATTTCAACTCATTCAAACCATTCAAGTATTTATTACAATTTTTCCAAGTTCTAAAAAATTCCAGGAACTCCCAGAATTCCAAATCCTATTTTCACCCTTTTTTTTGCCGACTACTCCTTCCACATTTTTCAACCCACTTCAGCCGTTCCACCGTCAAAACATTCCTCTTAATCAGGACAAAAACACAAAGTTGTTTTTTTGAACTGGAAAAATTCCCGGTTTTCCCAAAATTCTCAATTCAACATGTTACTGCTCCAACATTTCTCGACCGTTTTGAAAAATTCCAACACCAACCATTTCAACTCATTCAAACCATTCAAGTCTTTATTACCATTTTCTAAAAAAAATCCCTCTTTTCCCGGAATCCCTACAAATTCCCATTGAAATTAATGGGACATTTTTCAAAGTTCCACAACTCTTGCATTTTTTTTTTATCCGATTCAAACCGTTCCAATTTCAAAATATTCAGCCTCTTCAGGAAATTTGTGCTCTCTATCAACAATTATAAAAAAATGCCCTGATTTCATTTTTCAACCTATTCAAACCATTCCACCTTCAACATATTCCATTCATCCTGGAAATACAAACGATCATTTTTCCAAGTTCTAAAAAATTCCCAGTTTTTCAAATCCTATTTTCACCCTTTTTTCTGCCGACTACTCCATCCACATTTTTCAACCCACTTCAGCCGTTCCACCGTCAAAACATTCCTCTTAATCAGGACATGAAAACAAAGTTGTTTTTTTGAACTGGAAAAATTCCCGGTTTTCCCAAAATTCTCAATTCAACATGTTACTACTCCAACATTTCTCGCCCGTTTTGAAAAAAGTTTAATAGTTTTTTAATAGTTTTTCAATTTGCAGTAATGCGGTGGAAAAACCACCAAACATTTTACAGTTGTTTACTGCGCAGTCAAAGTGTTTGATAACGGAGCAGCTCTATTTTATTTGTTTTAGTTTATTTCACAAACAGACATATTTACTTTGGAAGAGAAAAAGTCGAAGCTTTTGAATCATGAAAATAAACAAATGTACCCAACAAAATGAAAATTAAATGCTTGACATAATTTGAGCTACACACTGTATAGCCTTAAACTACAGCATGAGCATGATATTAAAACAGAAACATGCTTAAAAAACTTAATATATGTGTTTATCAAAAATGATATGCTGAATGCAAACTTGACACAATGATGTGGCTGTTTTCACCTTAAATGAGAAACGATGAGTGCAATACCTGAGATCCTCAGGTTTAAGTGAAAGGTAGCTTTAAAGCAGGGGTCAGCAACTCGCGTCTCCTTAGCGCCGCCCTAGTGGCTCCCTAAAGCATTTTTAAAAAAGGGTCAAAAATGGAAAAAGATGGGGGAAAATATTGTTTTTGTTTTAGTATGGTTTTTGTTTGAGGACAAACATGACACAAACCTTCCCGATTGTTAGAAAGCCCACTGTTTGATATGTTTGTGTGTATGCTTCACTGATGAGAGTATTTGGTGAACACCGTTTTGTCCTACTAATTTCAGCGGTTCTTGAACTCACCATAGTGTGGACTGTGACGCAACAGTTTGTTTTTACTTGTAAAACATTCCACTCCTTCTTTGTCTCATTTTGTCCACCAAAAGTTTCATACTGTGCGTGAATGCACAAAGGTGCGCTTTGTGGATGTTATTGACTTGTTGGAGTGCTAATCAGGCATAATTGGTCAGTGCATGACTGTAACCTAATCAACGCTAACATGCTATGGAGGCTAGCTGTATGTGCATATTGCATCGTCATGCCTCATTTGTAGGTATATTTGAGCTCATTTTATTTCCTTTACTTTTATCCTCTTTGTATTTAATTTATATTCGCATGTTTCATGACACATTATCTGTATGTAATATGGGCTGCATTTGTCGTAGTTGTTTGTGTGCCATGTTGTTCCAGACCACAGCAAACGTTATCTAGCCGGCCAAAGATTGTGATCAATCTGTTAAAAGAAGACACCCTGCCGTTTCCTTTAACTTGGACACACACATCTATACTTTTGGCCATTAAAAGCCAGTCATTTCCAGGAGTTACCTCACCTTCTGAGCAGCCTCTGATTTACTAATGGTTTCTAATGTTGTAAAAATGTGTAGAATAAATATACCATTTCATTATTTCTGTCAACAAAGATTTGCTTCAGCCTGCGACACATAGTCATTTTGATAGTAGGCTATTATAGCTAATATAGACACGTCATGTGTTGCCTTCATTATAAGAAGGCAACAGTGCATTTGCACCTCTTGTTCATATCATTAATGTGCCTATAATGTCATTAAATCAACACATCAAAATTAGGTGTGTAACAATACATGTATTTGTTAAGCGTACCAAATCCCCACGCAGTAAACATTAATTAGAAAGTAACAGGCAGTGTTTTGTGCGTCATACTCGGCAAATCCAATACAAGCGGCCGCTAAAGGCGACGCGGAGTGGAGATCCAGACGCGCAGGGATCATCCACAAGCATTAAAGCAATCATAAAAAAGAGGAGGTATGGAAGCTGGCCCAGGAGCACTTCCACAAGCATGCATCCTAGCTTTTGATAGCGAATGCCAAGGCAACAGAGCATGCAGACCCTCTTCTTTAGTTTAGTAATTCCTATCCTTTCTGGGGAAATGCGTAAACCAGGCATGTCTAATGTGCGGCCCAAGGACCATTTGCAGCACACAGCTTGTTTATGTTGGCCCGTAGAAATATAATAATCAAAGAGAAATAGAAATAGAACGATTGTGCAAAAAGGCATCATTTAACGTGAAGGAACTGATTAATAATCAATAACAACACAGCCTTTTAAAAAAATTATACATTTAGAAGTTGAAAACTTGTACTTGTACATATACATTCACTGTACAAACACATATACACATTCTGTACATATACATTCATTGTACAAACACATATACACATTCTGTACATATACAAGTACATATGCATACTTACACTCATGCACATAATCACGTTTCATCAAACATATATTAACGTTGTTGCCCTAGGGTAAACTGGGTGTAACACATGGCACACTGACAAAGCTTAACCTATTGTGACTATAACAATCTACAAGGTTAATGTAGGTTGCTTCTCTTTCTCCCCCTCCATTTTTCTGCATTCTTTCGTATCTCAAGTTATCATTACGTATATGTATTGTTGCATTTAAACAACTGTATTGTTGATAATAAAGGTAAATTATTGGTATTGTTCATTATCAATAGCGCTATTTCTATTGGTATTTGTATTGATCCATTTGTAGTGTAATAATGCTCATTGTCATTTCTGTATTATTTTTTATTTTTCGCTAACTGCTTATTTGCTATTACTTTTACCATCATATTTGTACATGTCATATTTGCTGATGTTGCTCTATTGTTGTTGTTGTTGTTGTTTTTGTCTCTCTGTCTAATCCCCCTCTTGTCCCCACAATTTCCCCCTCTGTCTTCTTTTTTTTCTCTTTCTATCCCCTCCTGCTCCGGCCCGGCTGCACTAAATGATAATATAAATACATTTAATAAAGTCAAATACAAATAAGGCAACAAGAGAAGTATCCTACACTTCTCTTTCGTAAAGTAAATCTGAACAGCCGACATGGGCATCTACATCAACTATATGATTTGCCTGAGAAGCTGGACAGGACAAAAAAAAAAAAAAAAAAAAAAAAAAAAGAAGTTGAAAACTTGTACAGCCTTGACCGTAAACAGATAAAGACAAGAAGTCAAGAGAGAAGCATTAAGGTGGCATTGTTCAGCTACAAGATGTACCAAATAAAGAACTTTACTAAAACGTTAATAATCATTCACTCTTGCACTTACATGCATTGTTTCACTATCCTAAAACGAAAGCTTGTTAAAAAATAAACTTTTGTAAATTCAGGTATAATGTAACATTCATATATTTACATTGTATTCAAGTATTGTATTTAATTAAGAAATACCTGCTAGTAGTTTTTTGTCATTTTAAAAAATCTGTTTAAAAAGCTGTTTACACAAAAGCAAAATATGTAATGTTTTCAATGTTGTACATGTAGGGCCTGATCTAAATATAAACTATAAAATTGTGAGTATTATTAGTTGCCGTTGAATTGATAACAAGAGGATTTTGCGTGTACTACCGGTTGTTACCATGGATACATTAATTTACTTCACAACTATATGCTCCAGCCTGTGGTGTTTTACTATGTTGTGGAACATGCAACACACAAATATAATCTGTACCACCTGTTCTGGGCAATACAGAAGTGTGATAAGGTGATAAGGTGTCTTATTTTAGTTTGTTAAACAAGTAGGCTTTACTTCTTTAACAAGTGTCAGGCCAGTGTTAATGTTGATAGCAGTTTTTTTTATTTAGTTCTATGTGTTAAAGATATATTAAAATGAAAAGTGCTTAAAAATTAAAATATTTTCTAATTACAGTATGTATCAGGTTTGGCCAGCGTTGTGTCTGTCCTATTCTGTTCAGCGGTACTTGAACGCACCATAAAAACACCTCGGTCAGTCCGCCATGAGTTTGTCAAATTCAAGTTATCAATCTCAGTTTCTTAGATCCTTTTAATTTAAAAGGGTAATACGTCGGGAGTTTTGCCGTTCATCGTTACATCCTTGCAATATACCAAGTCTTTTTTCTCAGTGAAAAATCCAAAAAACGTGTCTCAGTACTTGTAGTTCTGATTAGATCCTCGCCATTGGTGAAATGGAGTCAAACATCACTAAAGCTTACGTTGGAATGGCGAAACAGAGTCATGTGCCAGTGCCTGCCGAAAGAAAGCTTGCTGATAAAATAAATATGCAAGTTTAAATCAATAGATTGGCCCTAGTGTGTGAATGTGAGTGTGAATGTTGTCTGTCTATCTGTGTTGGCCCTGCGATGAGGTGGCGACTTGTCCAGGGTGTACCCCGCCTTCCGCCCAATTGTAACTGAGATAGGCTCCAGCGCCCCCCGCGACCCCGAAGGGAATAAGCGGTAGAAAATGGATGGATGGATAAATCTAATGATCGCAATGAAACTCATTATAATGGAGTAAAAGTAGCGTTTCTTCTTCACACAAATACTCAAGTAAAAGTAAAAAGTATGTTACATCAAAACTACTGTGACAATATTTTTTTTTCAAAAAGTTACTAAAGTAAATGTAACGGAGTAAATGTAGCGCGTTAATACATACCTCTGCAGATGGGACATTAACATCTGCACTGCAAAAAGTCAGTGTTCAAAAACAAGAAAAATAAATTACAAAAATTAGGGGTATTTTATTTGAACTAAGCAAAATTATCTGCCAAAAGAACAAGGGAATTTGGCTTGTCAAGACTTTCCAAAACAAGTAAAATTAGCTAACTTCAATGAACCCAAAAATACCTTAAAATAAGTATATTCTCACTAATAACAAGTGCACTTTTCTTGGTAGAAAAAAAAAAAGAGACCTTTTTGCTCAATATGTTGAAAAATATTCTTAAATGAAGTAAATGCTAGTGCCATTATCTTGACATAATGATATGCGCTCGGCATTGCATTTCTTGAAACTAACAAACTTCTACTAAAAACTAGTTTATTGTTCTTAATGGAAAGGCAACAAGGCAACCGCTTGTTACTCTTGGGGTCTCCTAGCCGCTCAGGCAAATCATATGGTCTAAAAATGCATTTTTCCATCGATAACATGACATCATCGCGCCAAGTGCGTGCTCTTTCAGTCAATTAGTGCGCATATATACAGCCCGGCCCCCGACCAAAAAATGTTTAATTGTAATTTTGAAGAACTATTTCTGTTCAAAATAGTTTGAAATGTCACATGTGGAATGTTTAAATATTAACTGTCAGTTTACTGTACTGTGCCGACTGTACTACTACATGAGAACGTATTTTCTATTGTTTCATTGGAAATAAAACAGAAAAGTCCATTTGGCTGCCATCTGTTTTAATTATGAGACAGAATTGTGTCAAAGCCATTGATTTTTTTTTTTTTCATGCTCTTAAAACTCTTAAAACAAGTAAAACACTCTAACATTAAATCTGCTTAGTGAGAAGAATTATTTTATCAGACAGAAAATAAGCAAATATCACCCTTATTTGAGATATTTAATCTTACTTAGATTTCAGTTTTTGCAGTGTGGGAAGATCAACTAACGTCGTACAAATGAGAGGTAGTTTGCACAAAACAAGAGATCTGCGTTGTCGTCAGCAGACCATAACGAGGGAATCGAGAGGCACTTTGTTTATTGACAACAGTCACGTCTCCCGTCGACACACTGGCTTCTCGTCAAGGCACCTTCTCTCTCACCCACACTTCCGGCTTCACAATAATAGCACCATACGTCACATCTGGCCTAACTGAAACTGGCTTACATTTGTATAAACAACTGGTTAAACTAAGCAACAATAAATGCAAATGTAAATGGCGCACTATGTAAAGTTGTTTATGGGTGTCTTTATTACATTATCTATTAATATGCTGTACATCTGTACCTAGTTTGCTGTGGTATTGACTTTCAAAATGTGCACATAATTCTTACTATACTTACTGTCACCATGGACAACTATGACTTGCAGTTCAGTTAAACGTTTAAAAAACTTTTTCTGTTTGACATTCTGACTACCAAATTGCATTTGTATCCAAATATTGTGGTATTTTCTTAAGCAAATGTTATTTACGCAAGCAAATACCGCGTGATTAATCATGATTAATCACAGTTCACGGGTTTAATTAGTCTGATTAAACAATTAATTACTTGACAGCCCTAATATAATATACATATACATGTATATATGTCCTGCGATGAGGTGTTGACTTGTCCAGGGTGTACCCCGCCTACCGCCCGAGTGCAGCTGAAAATGGATGGATGGATGTGTATATATATATATATATATATATATATATATATATATATATATATACATGTTAGGTCAGGAAAAAACACAGAGGCTATTTCATCCCTACAAGACTGTTCCGCAGGTTTCCCTGAAGAGCAGGTATTGAGCACTGTATGACAGATAAACCACAATATATATAAATGAAATATATATATATATATATATATATATATATATATATATATATATATATATATATATATATATATATATATGTGGGGAAAAAAATCACAAGACTATTTCATCTCTACAGGCCTGTTTCATGAGGGGGGGTACCCTCAATCGTCAGGAGATTTTAATGGGAGCATTCGCATACCATGGTTTATATAGGGCACAGAGTGGGTGGTTACAGGCTGGCCTAGGGGCGTGGTGATTGGCTCATGTGTTACCTAGGAGGTGTTTCCGTCTATGGCGGCATGTTGTTACAATTTCGCTGCGCTTGTTGAGGGATGACAGGTCTGGACGGTAAATAATAAACAGTTTCTCTTTCAAGCATAGGTTGCATCTCTCAACGGGGGGTGCTTACAAACATCAGTTGTCTACCAATCTAAGGTAATACGCAAGGACATTAACACATCCGACACATATGTAGGATTAACCGAGGGTGAATTCAAAACCAGATGGAACAACCACAAGGCTTCTTTCAGGAACAAAAACCTGCGAAATACCACAGAACTCAGCAAACACATTTGGGACCTCAAAGACAATAATGTTGAATATTCAATAACATGGAAAATTCTTGCATCCAGCACACCTTACAATAGTGGTAATAAAAGATGCAACCTATGCTTGAAAGAGAAACTGTTTATTATTTACCGTCCAGACCTGTCATCCCTCAACAAGCGCAGCGAAATTGTAACAACATGCCGCCATAGACGGAAACACCTCCTAGGTAACACATGAGCCAATCACCACGCCCCTAGGCCAGCCTGTACCCACCCACTCTGTGCCCTATATAAACCATGGTATGCGAATGCTCCCATTAAAATCTCCTGACGATTGAGGGTACCCCCCCTCATGAAACAGGCCTGTAGAGATGAAATAGTCTTGTGATTTTTTTCCCCACACATACATATATTGCGCTCTACTACGGTATCGAGCACTATTTTTTGGATAACCTTATTAAGACATATATATATATATATATATATATTATATTATATTATATTATATTATATTATATATATATATTATATTTTATATATATATAAATATATATTTGTAAATATATATATATATATATATATATATATATATATTTACACATATATATATATATATAAATGCACACACACACACACACACACACACACACACACACACACACACACACAAACACACACACACACAAAGGTGAAAGTTAAGTTGGTGAAAACGTGGTTTATAAATTATTTAATGGTTCTGTGGGGCCCTGTAGCAAATGCAATGGACCTCCCCAGACCGGTGGTTTGGGACCGCTGATCAAGACTACAGAACCTTTTTTTTAGCATGCCAAAGGTACGCTTTGCCATGGTGTGCTAAAATGATCCAGTGCAAGAAAATGCATGTCGCAAGAAGTTTTCTCTATGAAAAAACAAAGACCACCATTAAAAAAACGACAGATATATATTTAACAGTGTGCATTTGCAAACAATAAATGATGATACTTTTGGAGAGGGTGGACGGTTTCAATCGCAATCTGGGCACGACGACTCCACGAACAAATATTTAGCAGACATACTCAAAAAAAATTGGTATAAAAGTGACTGTGGAACAAAATTCATGCAAAGCATATCCAATACATATCATCTAGCGTAGACCACAAAAAAGTGCATCAAATGTAGATTAGAATGATCATGGGTCTCTTTTAAAAGTAATGCTTTAGAGCCGGACCTAAAGCTAGACTTTAGAATGATCCCACCTGGCCCAACAGCTTTGGCGATTTATGAGGAGAAAATAAATTGTTGTCTGATATTCAGTAAGAGTCAATAATTTGATGTTCAGACAACACAGGTTGAATGATGGCACATTTTGCATGTGACAATTTGTCCTCATTGTCCACTGGGAGCAGTGCTGAATTACACACCCTGACAGCAGCTGGAATTCAGGCTCGTCAGAACGGCTCCTTCTGCTGCTGTGCGGCCTGTTGCTTTAATTAAAGCTCCAGTCGGTGCTGTGAGAGCGTGCTGCACACGATGTGTGTTAGTCGTGAGGGATGAGCGTTTGGCTGCCATTCTTCTCTCACACACACAACACCTCCAAAGGGAAATAAGCCCATGAAATGAATGTGCTTGCCTCCCGCGGGAGTTTTTACAATCAGGATATTCTAGAAAAAAGTCAAGATTTTCTCACTCTATTGATGTTGTGTGCTCTTGTGCGTGTAGGGCGTGGGCGGTGGGCTCGCTGACGCTGCTCTTCCTGCAGAGTGTCAACTGGTCCTCAGGCCTGATGTTCCTGTCGGCGCCGTCTCTCCTCCTGGCTTACCTCTTTGCCTCTCTCAATACGGCCCAGGCCGTCCTCATCACCATCCTGCACTGCACCCTCGCCCGGAAGGTCAGCATCAGTGTTGTTATATTTGTCATGTGAGCCTGCAAGAAGAATCATTCGCGTCGTGTTTAGGGTCAGAAAGACTACGGCCAATGTCTTCGTCTGTCCCAGTGCTGTGGGACATCTTCATCTAGCTCTCCGGACTCGGTGAAGGGTGCGGCGTTGCGCTCCAACAGTCGCTACAGCAGCAGCCAGGGCCGTAGAGCCACAGCCAACAGACAGGTGCATGCTCCACCTCACTCTCTGCCTTCATTCTTAGGGACTCATTGTTGACCTATTTTTGAATTTTTCCGCTCCAGAGTCGTATCAGGAGGATGTGGAATGACACAGTCCGACGACAGACAGAGTCGTCTTTCATCGCCGCTGATGTTAACAGCACTCCTACGCTCAACAGAGGTCAGTGTCAGTTTATTTTTACACCGTCGTGCAAGGCAGCATTGATCCCTCATTTTTCTTTTTCACACAGCTGCACTGGGGAATCATTTCTTGACCAATCAAGTGCTGCAGACTCACGCTGGAGCCTCTCCTTACGACACGATGCTGGCGCAGGGATACAATCAACCCTTCACCTCCTCAGGTAAACCTCATCACAACCTATGTGTCTCCATTTTTCTTCTTTATAGTCCTATTTAATATGAGAGCTGACAAGAAGGGATACGCCACATTTAATTATTTGTTTGAACTAGTTTCAACTAGCTTTGTTCCTTAAGTAGGTCTTTATTGTCATTGCTCAAGTACAACGGAACTTTGTTTTCAGCACAAACCCGTTCAAGATTAGACAAACAAACAGTGTACGGGGTTACAGAACAGGAACGCTGATGTCGCCACAAGGCGCCCTGTAAAAGATGGGGAAGGATGAGTAAAAAAATACAATCTAGACTGGGCTCCTAAGGGGGCCCAGTCTGGAGTGGGAAAAAACCTCCATAGCAAATCAATCAATCAATCAATCTTTATTTATATAGCCCTAAATCACAAGTGTCTCAAAGGGCTGCACAAGCCACAACGACATCCTCGGTACAAAGCCCACATACGGGCAAGGAAAAACTCACCCCAGTGGGACGTCGATGTGAATGACTATGAGAAACCTTGGAGAGGACCGCATATGTGGGTAACCCCCCCCCTCTAGGGGAGACCGAAAGCAATGGATGTCGAGTGGGTCTGACATAATATTGTGAGAGTCCAGTCCATAGTGGATCCAACATAATAGTAAGAGTCCAGTCCATAGTGGGGCCAGCAGGACACCATCCCGAGCGGAGACGGGTCAGCAGCGCAGAGATGTTCCCAGCCGATGCACAGGCGAGCGGTCCACCCCGGGTCCCGACTCTGGACAGCCAGCACTTCATCCATGGCCACCGGACCTGTGCCCCCCCCCCTCAAGGAAAAGGGGAGCAGAGGAGAAAAGAAAAGAAACGGCAGATCAACTGGTCCAACAGGGGGGCTATTTAAAGGCTAGAGTATACAAATGAGTTTTAAGATGGGACTTAAATGCTTCTACTGAGGTAGCATCTCTAATTGTTACCGGGAGGGCATTCCATAGTACTGGAGCCCGAATAGAAAACGCTCTATAGCCCGCAGACTTTTTTTTGGGCTCTGGGAATCACTAATAAGCCGGAGTTCTTTGAACGCAGATTTCTTGCCGGGACATATGGTACAATGCAATCGACAAGATAGGACGGAGCTAGACCGTGTAGTATTTTATACGTAAGTAGTAAAACCTTAAAGTCACATCTTAAGTGCACAGGAAGCCTGTGCAGGTGAGCCAGTATAGGCGTAATATGATCAAACTTTCTTGTTCTTGTCAAAAGCCTAGCAGCCGCATTTTGTACCAACTGTAATTTTTTAATGCTAGACATAGGGAGACCCGAAAATAATACGTTACAGTAGTCGAGACGAGACGTAACGAACGCATGAATAATGATCTCAGCGTCGCTAGTGGATAAAATAGAACGAATTTTAGCGATATTACGGAGATGAAAGAAGGCCGTTTTAGTAACACTCTTAATGTGTGATTCAAACGAGAGAGTTGGGTCGAAGATAATACCCAGATTCTTTACTGATTCGCCTTGTGTAATTGTTTGGTTGTCAAATGTTAAGCAAAGCACATATGCATATTACAACATCCATCTCGAGATATCTAGCAACAGAGGAGAAGGAGTGGGGTCACGGTGGCAGGCTGCAGCTCTTCAGGCGCTGCCCATCCGTCCATCACCCCTAAGGGATTCGTGTCAAGGGCGTCGGATAGGGGAAGGGGTATGTGTGTCTGGCGTATATTTTTGTGGATGCATGTGTGTGTGTAAGCCTGCCGCGTGTCTCTGTTCCGCGGCCTTGGTGTCGTGTAGCCGATAGTCAGTCCAAAGTCAACAACAACAGGTGAGTGTCCATGAGAGACGAGAAGGGAGTTTGTTGTGTCTTCGCCACACTGTCCTTCGGGAGAGTCTCGAAGCCAGGGAAACAAGATTTATTTAAATTTTTTTTAGATTTAGATTTATTGGTCCCCGTTGGGGAAATTCCTTTTCACTGCCTTACATTTAAACAATAGACATTACACATCACAAAACAAAAATAACAAAAAATACATCATACATGACCAACACATTTATAAGCTTGTCAGACAGGTCGGCCGGGGCCTGCTGTTAAGGGTGGCTATAGCTGCAGGGATCAGGCTTTTCCTGAGGCGTGCCCTAGGGAATTTGATGGTTCTGTACCTGCGCCCTGATGGTAGTGGGATTAGGTATTCGTGTAGTGGGTGACTGATATCCTGGACTATCGTTTTTGCCAGTCGAGTGATGGACCTGTGGTTTAGATCTGAAATGTTGGGTGTGGGTAGGCTGATGCATCAATCCAAGTTAGAATGTTTTGTATGCGAGTGAACATAAAATTTGCTTTTCACTCTAAATTGTCTATGACTGATCCTCAAAATTCATGCCGCGGGGCAGACAGTCCGATGTTATCCAAATTACAAGAGTGTCCACAGTTCTTCCCGCATCCTCCAATCATTCTTTCAATAACAGTAAATTGTAAGCACAATAAACAGTAAATAGTAGGATGAATATACTGGATGCAACATTAATTCAGATTCCCGTACATTTCGTTTTTAGAGAGGCAACTTCCTGTAACTTTGTGTTTGTGCAATTGTTTTTACCTCAATTTCGTTTTTCAGAATGATATACGTAAATAATCTAGATCAGTGATTCACAAACTGTGGCACATGTACCAGTAGTCCTTCTCAAATAGTGACCTCGGGGAATATGATGAAGCGTATGTAGCACTTGGCTTCACTGTAACCACAGTGGAAGACGAGGAAAGACCGTTGTGTTAATGTTCATAAGCTTACAGTGTTATGCAGAGGTATAGTTAACAATTTTATAGACAAATTGTACTATTTATCGTCACGGTGGAGAGTGGGGGGGGCGGCAAAAAATGTTCTTCTTTCTAGGTGGGCGTAACAGAAAATGTTGGAGAAGCACTGCACTAGTGGTACACAGGCTCCATCCAGTGGTATGCCAAATAATCACTTAAGTAAATGTTCAAACACAGTGTTACTGTTCAAACTGTGTGTAATATACAGTTGGCAAAAATCCATCCTTCCATCCGTATTCTTCTCCGGGTTAGGGTCTTGGGTCCAGCAGAGAAGCCCAGACTACTCTCTCCTTCGCCACTTAGTCCAGCGTTCCCAGGTCAGCCGGGAGACAGTCCCCCCACAATGTGTCCTGAAACCTCCCCGTGGTCTCCTTCCGGTCGGACATGCCCTATAAACCTCCTCCTCTCCTCTATTTCTAAAGGAGAGCCCTGCCACCCGACAGAGGAAACTAATTTCGGCCGCTTGTACCCATGATCTTGTCCTTTCGGTCATAACCCAAATCTCATGATCGTAGGTCAGGATGGGAACGTGGTTCGAAAGGTAAATTGAGAGCTTTGCCTTCGCACAACGGATCGATACAGGGTCCGAATCACTGCAGACACCGCAACGATCCGCCTGTCGATCTCACGATCCACTCTTCCCTAACTCTTGAACAAGACTCCGAGGTACTTGAACTCCTCCACTTGGGGCCGATATCCTCCCCAACCTGGAGATGGCACTGCACCCTTTTTACTGCGACTCTGACCATGGATTCGGATTTAGAGGTGCTGATTCTCATTCCAGTCGCGTCACACTAGGCTGCTAATCGGTCCAGTTAGGGCTGAAGATCCTGGCCAGATGAAACTATCAGGACCACACCAAACCTGCAAAAAGCAGAGACTTAATCCTGCAGCCACCAAACCGTATCCCCTCTGGGCCCTAAAAGGTATGAACAGAATCTGTGCCAAAGGGAAGCCCTGGCAAAGTGCAACCCTCACTAAAAACGGGTCCAACGATTTGATTCGGAATCAATTCTCAATCCATCAAAACCAATTCTCGCAATATATTATTTGGTGTAGGGTTGTCCCGATACCAATATTTTGGTACCGGTACAGGTACCAAAATGTATTTTGATACTTTTTTAAATAAAGGGGACCACAAAAATGGCATTAATGGATTTATTTTAACAAAAAATCTTACATTAAACATACGTTTCTTATTGCAATCGAATAACTATATTGTCCTTAAATAAAATAGTGAACATACTAGACAACTGGTCTTGTAGTAGTAAGTAAACAAACAAAGGCTCCTAATTTGGCTGTTGACGTATGCCATACTTGCCAACCCTCCCGAATTTTCCGGGAGACTCCCGAAATTCAGCGCCTCTCCAGAAAACCTCCCGGGAGAGAAAATCTCCCGATTTTCAGCCGGAGCTGAAGGCCACGCCCCCTCCAGCTCCATGCGGACCTGAGTGAGGACAGCCTTTTTTCACGACTGGTGGACAACAGGGTGACAAGAAATAAATCATCCAGACTAGAGATAAATTGTATAATTATGTTTATCTTACCTAAAAATAAATATATTTATTAATTTAAAAAAAAAAAAACTAAATAAATGTTTACTATATTTTGCTAAAAACATCAAAATGAATTGTATTTTTATTTGTATTTTTTCTGACTCATTACATCCAGCCATAGAATTATACATTAAAATAAACATATTTGAAATAATTAATTTTAAATTATCATAATAATTCATTTTAAATGACCATATTTAATTATTAAAATAATTGCTTGTTTATCAACAACTTTAGCATTTTATTCATTACATTTTTCGTTTTTTCCTTGCCCTAATGTGGGCTTTGTACCGAGGATGTCGTTGTGGCTTGTGCAGCCCTTTGAGACACTTGTGATTTAGGGCTATATAAATAAACATTGATTGATTGATTGATTGATTTCGAAGCTCTCAGAAGCCAAGTTATGTTATATTCCTTAATATGTATTTATGCAAGTTTGAAGTATCAATTATCTAAACATAGTTTTGTTTGCATATTTTCAGGATATATATACAGGTAAAAGCCAGTAAATTAGAATATTTTGAAAAACTTGATTTATTTCAGTAATTGCATTCAAAAGGTGTAACTTGTACATTATATTTATTCATTGCACACAGACTGATGCATTCAAATGTTTATTTCATTTAATTTTGATGATTTGAAGTGGCAACAAATGAAAATCCAAAATTCCGTGTGTCACAAAATTAGAATATTACTTAAGGCTAATACAAAAAAGGGATTTTTAGAAATGTTGGCCAACTGAAAAGTATGAAAATGAAAAATATGAGCATGTTCAATACTCAATACTTGGTTGGAGCTCCTTTTGCCTCAATTACTGCGTTAATGCGGCGTGGCATGGAGTCGATGAGTTTCTGGCACTGCTCAGGTGTTATGAGAGCCCAGGTTGCTCTGATAGTGGCCTTCAACTCTTCTGCGTTTTTGGGTCTGGCATTCTGCATCTTCCTTTTCACAATACCCCACAGATTTTCTATGGGGCTAAGGTCAGGGGAGTTGGCGGGCCAATTTAGAACAGAAATACCATGGTCTATAAACCAGGCACGGGTAGATTTTGCGCTGTGTGCAGGCGCCAAGTCCTGTTGGAACTTGAAATCTCCATCTCCATAGAGCAGGTCAGCAGCAGGAAGCATGAAGTGCTCTAAAACTTGCTGGTAGACGGCTGCGTTGACCCTGGATCTCAGGAAACAGAGTGGACCGACACCAGCAGATGACATGGCACCCCAAACCATCACCCAACCATGCAAATTTTGCATGGTTGGGTGGTGGTCTTGATTTAAAAAAAAAAGAAAAAAAAAAAAAAAAGGAATCCATTTAGAATTGGTATGGATAAGAATTGTGATTCTTTTTAGCTTCCCTATTAGTTAAATTAATCTTTGTGGTCATTTTTGCATTGCTTTAACAAGAATTCAAAATGTTGGCCTAAAACCTTACCTGCAGTGTTACCTCGTCTGGAAGTTGGGTTGTGTGCCAGCAGCTTTAGAAGGCGGAGACCGTTTGAACGTCATGGTAGGGATTAAAATAAATTCAAACGTTCTCAGAAAAGCTCACAAGCAGGGTATTGCAGGTCGGAGGTTCAACAAACTCTTGAGTTTGAGACTCTGAAGTCTGAGTTGATTTACCCTCAAATGGGAAAGTGTCTGGATCCAGAACAGCTGATCTGAATTAGTTCAATCAATCCTGAGTATGTTCACACTGAGTTAAGACCACAAATTTAAAAAAAAAGCCATGATCAATGGAGCGCTGATTATATAACGCGCCTTTGCAAGTAGAGACAGAAAAGATGGTCTTTCTTTACCCAACTGGAGATTAAAGTGTTAATGCATGTTTAGGCTGAATATGAACATGATGAATATGATTTTTTAGGAAAGAAAATAATATTGGACTTAAGTGAGAGATAATTACTGCCAGAGTCAATTCATTAGTTTGAATGGTTGGTTTAACTTTTAATCACATTGTCCAATTAGCTCACAGGTAAAAAAGTAGAGGAGTGGTATGGAATAAAATCTCATTTTAATTTGGGTGCAGTCCTACCAGAAAATAGCACACGGAGGCAGTTGAAAATAATATCTCTGATTTGCTTTATTTAGATTTGGCATGCAAAGTCAATACAAATGCAAAGTAAATATCAATGAGCGGCTATGTATTTTTTTTTCTAACCAGGTACTTTCTGTCGGATAAATTTGCTCATCATAAATGTTATCTGCTAAAATCTGCGATACTGTATAATTCGTGAAGGAAGAACATTGTAAAATTTCAGCCCTTGTTGAAAAATGACTTTGCTTAAAATAATGAATGTACAGTAGCTCACATATTAGTTATATTTACAATGATTAACTACTATTTCATACAAATTAAGAAGATTGGGAGCAAAGCAGAATACATATTTGAAATCAACGTTAAGAAAATGCATGTTGTCTTTTTTGCTTCCAGGATACAGCAAATATTTTAGTTACATTTACAATAATCAAAATTAAATCATATATGTTTTGCTGGGTTAAATATTTTTAATTCAAATAAATCCAATTCATTATTAAACATTTTAAATCAAGGATTTTACCAACATAAATTTTCATGTCGTTATTTTACCTTAACATCTACTGTTTACAAAGGGACACACATCATGTCTGAAAGTTTTCTTCGTGTTTATCAGGAGGGGATTAGACATGAAAAACTTTTGTTCAAGAAAACCTGCCAGCAAGGATTACAGGTTAAGAGCCTTTTAGTTTTACTTTACAGTAGGAAGGGAATTCATATGGCCCTATTCGTCACGGTTTACCTGACACATGAAACGTGATAAATTGGAGGTGAGCACCATCTACTTTAGCCGCCAGACGGCTGTAGAATATCTTAAAGTGTGTTTTTAGGCAATTCCAACTTTGACCACAGCGTCAGTTGCTATGTGGAGTGGTGCTTTTCCATTATTTTCAGCAGACATGGATATGTATGTATGGATATGTATGTATGTATATAACCATACATATATGTATATACATGTATAAATATATATATATATATATATATATATATATATATATATATATATATATATATATATATGTATGTGTGGGGAAAAAAAATCACAAGACTATTTCATCTCTACAGGCCTGTTTCATGAGGGGGGGTACCCTCAATCGTCAGGAGATTTTAATGGGAGCATTCGCATACCATGGTTTATATAGGGCACAGAGTGGGTGGGTACAGGCTGGCCTAGGGGCGTGGTGATTGGCTCATGTGTTACCTAGGAGGTGTTTCCGTCTATGGCGGCATGTTGTTACAATTTCGCTGCACTTGTTGAGGGATGACAGGTCTGGACGGTAAATAATAAACAGTTTCTCTTTCAAGCATAGGTTGCATCTTTTATTACCACTATTGTAAGGTGTGCTGGATGCAAGAATTTGCCATGTTATTGAATATTCAACATTATTATATATATATATATATATATATATATATATATATATATATATATATATATATATATATATATATTATAGGGGTGTGGGAAAAAATCAATTCAAATTCAAATCGCGATTCTCACGTTGTGCGATTCAGAATCGATTCTCATTTTTTTTAAATCAAATTTTTTTATTTTTTTTATTTTATTTTTTTTTTTTTTTTAATAAATCAATCCAACAAAACAATACACAGCAATACCATAACAATGCAATCCAATTCCAAAACCAAACCCGACCCTGCAACACTCAGAACTGCAATAAACAGAGCAATTGAGAGGAGACACAAACACGACACAGAACAAACCAAAAGTAGTGAAACAAAAATGAATATTATCAACAGTATCAATATTAGTTACAATTTCAACATAGCAGTGATTAAAAATCCCTCATTGACATTATCATTAGACATTTATAAAAAATTTTAAAAAAAGAACAATAGTGTCACAGTGGCTTACACTTGCATCACATCTCATAAGCTTGACAACACACTGTGTCCAATATTTTCAGAAAGATAAAATAAGTCATATTTTTGGTTCATTTAATAGTTAAAACAAATTTACATTATTGCAATCAGTTGATAAAACATTGTCCTTTACAATTATAAAAGCTTTTTACAAAAATCTACTACTCTGCTTGCATGTCAGCAGACTGGGGTAGATCCTGCTGAAATCCTATGTATTGAATGAATAGAGAATCGTTTTGAATCGGGGAAAAAAATCGTTTTTGAATCGAGAATCGTGTTGAATTGAAAAAAAAAATCGATTTTGAATCGAATCGTGACCCCAAGAATCGATATTGAATCGAATCGTGGGACACCCAAAGATTCGCAGCCCCAATATATATATATATATATATATATGTATATACTGTATGTGTGTATATGTGTGTTTAGGTGCATATAAATTATATAATACATGTGTATAAAAATATACATTCTCAACTTTAAGTGGCAAGGGAACGCAGTTTGTTATCTTAAACAAAACAATTTTATTAACAGTAGTAAAAAACAATAGTCCACACTTTGTATGTCTTTGTCTGCTCTATGTTGTGTTGTTCTGAATGTAACTTTCGTCTTTTGCTCTTGTTAGTCACTTTCTCCGAATAAATCATGTTTTTTATATATATATATATATATATTCATTTTATCTAAGTTGCAGTAAGCAAAAGCTACTAAATTTCTCTTTTTTGAAGAAAAAAAATGTTGACAATTGGTCTCAATAATTTAACAGTTCTGTCTTTGTGTTTTTATGTCTGTGTGTGCTCCTATTGAATATTTTCCATGTTGTTTCCCTCTCTGTCTCTCTCTTACGTGGACCAGTTGGAACCTTCCGAAACAAGAGTATGAGCTCTTCTTTGTTGTGCTCACCCAAATCATGTCAGGCTTCATAGACGTGCGTCATATTTGCACACAATAACCATACATAAAGAATCATACAAATTGGGACAATGCTTTGCTCATTCGTTCATTCATTCATATTCATGCAACCCTCTTCACCGCAGCCTTTTAGGACTTTTCTCCGATTATTTCTCACTTCCTGTTTCCTTCTGCAGAAGTTGGTGTGTCGCAGAGTCAGGAGTCCTGTGGTTTGGACAGTGTATGTCTCAATGGAGGCTATACTCCCAATACCTTCACCTTGCATGGTCTCGGGGCCACACCTGGATCCCGAGCCGGAGTGGTGGGCAGCGCTGACCTCCTGAGGGAAGGAGGCGTCGGGATGGGAGGCGATGATATCTCACCTGGCTTGCTGACCCCTCATAGTGCAGCAGATCTGGGTGCCGGTGCCGGGATGCGTCGTAACCTGTCTGACGCGGCAGCGCTGGAGAAGATGATCATCTCCGAGCTGGTACAGAGCAACCTGAGACCTCCGGGCGACATGCCCGTCCCTCCTGAGCGCTACGGGAGCCTGGCGAGACCTCATCATCTAGACAGAGCAGGCCATGCTCACACGGCCACGCTGACTCGGCAGCAGCCGCAGGATGGCTGGGCGGCCACCATGCAGCCCACCACTCGGCACAATGCGCAAGAGGGTTGGCCGCATTTGAGGCACCTACAAGGTACTACTGAGACACAGGAACAAGATCATGCCACAACGCCACGCTTACAAGATGGCTGGTCACACTCACGCACTCCTGGAGAATGTGAGTCCCGAGAGCTGCTTAAAGAAGGGGAGAGGCTGCAGCTGCAAGGCACTCTGGGTCGTCGTGGACTCCAGGAGAGGCAACAAGCACGTCCTCCTGATGTTCAGGCCCGACCCTACTCCACGCTCAGCCGTACCCCGGGCACCTTGTCCCGCCACCGCGGCACAGTCGAGTCAAGTGGAGGGATGGACCGGGATCGGGATCGGTACCGTGACAGACCCCTGCCGCCTCCGCCTCCCCCTCCGCCACAGGATTCGGAGCCTCTGTACAAAGCCCTGGAGGAACCACTGCTGATGAAACAGAGGGAGGGGAGTGTGGATGCATGGCGGGGAGGGCAGGACAGGGACAAGGAGGAAACGTTCCTCCTAAAAAGAGAAGGACTGATGGACGATTGGAGGGGAGGCGGAAACAGAGCAAGAGAGGATTCGTTCAGTGCTCAAAAGAGAGACGGAGACATGGCGGAGTGGAGAGGTGGCGTGGAGAGAGGGAGGGAGGAACCTCAGAGAATGGAGCCATGGCGAGGAGCAGCGGAGGCGGAGCAGGAAGAAACGTTCATAACTCAAAGGAAAGACTTCGATGGCTGGAGAGGAGACAAGGACAGGGACGGCTGGAGAGAGAGCGACAAACAGAAAGACAGAGCGCTGGACGTGTGGCGTGGAGGAGTGGATGTCGACAGGGACGAGTCTTTCCTGTTCGAGAGCAATGACGGGGGTCTTGACGGCAGGAAAAGAGGAAACGATAGAGGCTCTCTTAGGTACCATGGCAACCGAGAGGATTCAGACGGCTTCACACTACCTTTGACTCCCGATCTCGACCTCGACCCTGACTCTTCGCCTATCTACGCACGGGATTCCAACCCCTCGCCGCTCTACCCCGGTGACCACCGATCGCCACCTCTTGGTATCTTCCCACGGAGCTCTCCGCCAACCAATATCTTCGCACCCCGAGACGCTCATTCTCCTCCCAACAACCTCTACTCCCGACACTCCCCCCAGGTGTACAGTCGCAGCAGTTCCCCTCCTCGCTTCTACACCCGCACCTCCCCGCCGACTCTCTCCTACCCCGACAGCAGCCCCGAAGGCCCAGAGGAGGTCAGCCCCACCAGCCCGCCCCAGCGGCCTGCCCTGGAGCTACCCTACAGCCTGGGGAGACCCCCTCTAGGCCCACGGCCCAATCACCTGCAGACCTTCTACCAGCCGCCACCGCCCACGACGAACGGAGAGGCGGCGTATACACCGGAGCCCACTTCGGAGGGAGAAGACGGTCAGATGCAGCGGGTGACGAGCCTGTGACTAGGGCGGTGGTGATCGGGGAATAGGAACCAGGGAGGCAAGAGCGGAGAAGCACAACCAAGAGTTCAATAAGGATGATGATGACCATGAGGATGACGATGAAGCTAACGACGGTGGCTCCTCCCTGCTTCTATCTCCCGATCACCACGAGATTCCCCCCCGGCCCCCCCCGCCCATCTTTTGTTACTTTTCTAGAACTCACTGGTCCCAAATCTTCCTCTGCTCTCCTTTCCCTTGAACCCCCTGCTGTGTCTTCCCGCTTCATCAGTGCTTAATTCCTATTGGCTCCTCGTCCGCCCGACCGTCTTTTGGTCCCCTGGCTGGGCGTCACCCCTCCCCCCCCCACCCCCCCCCACCCACCCCTCCTCCTCGTAGCAAGAGAAGCGTGTCGTAACCGAAAGAAAGCACTCGTGTGTTGCCAAAAAAAAAAAAAAAAAAAACTTTCAAAGAACACGTGCATGACTTTCTAGTGGCTTGTAAGAGGAAAAAGTGCAAAAGTGAGCGTGTGTGTAGCTTGATGAGCATGCGTGTGTGCAAGGTGTGTGTGTGTGTAACATAGTGTGTGTGTATATAAATCTTTTATGATTAATGTATCACAGATTAATGTATCACAGTGAAGCATTTTATCAATGTCAAGGGGGCGGGGCCTCTTACATACGCCCCCGTCCTCCCAGTTTTGTTCCATCAGATTCAGACCAAAACTTGACCTCCAGCCGCCACCGACTGCCGGCGAAGGAACGGTTCGCCGTGGAGTTGTCATAGCAACAGAACTCTTGTCTCTAGAGCTGATCGTGCGAAACCTCAGAACTTTTTCTGCTACCCCTGATGGCCTTGTACATACCACCCTCAAGTGTTCTAACTGTCTTGTATTGCTATTGAAGTTCAAGTAAACGCGTGAATTCAACCAACGTCTGTGTGGACTTACATTCTCATTTGAAGGAACAATTACCATTAAAAATAGAAACTGATAAGAAAAAGTCCTGTTAGACAGCCAATATGACTTCTTCAGTAGTCCGTTGCCTTTGAACACTTTTATTAGGATTTAAAACCATGTTTTCATTCGCTGCTAGTAAGGCTGTGAAGCATTAAAACTGTGCTCATGTTCACACTGCAAGTCGGCTCCCATTTCATTGCCAATATGTGACATGTGTCTTATTTTTTCATGTTAGTTTGATCTGTACAATTACGACTTTTATCAAATTCTGACCCAGGTCTCGTTCCTACGTGGCCATAAATCTGATACGTATCTCGACGTAGGCAAGGCAATTTTATTCATAGAGCACAATTCGTACACAAGGCAATTCAGAGTGCTTTACAGAAAATTAAAAGAAGGCAAAAGTAAAGATAAACAAGATACACTATATTGCCAAAAGTATTTGGCCACCCATCCAAATGATCAGAATCAGGTGTCCTAAAAATCAAGCACTTAGGCATGGAGACTGTTTCTACAAACATTTGTGAAAGAATGGGCCTCTCTCAGGAACTCGGTGATTTCCAGCGTGGAACTGTCATAGGATGCCACCTGTACCACAAATCCAGTCCTGAAAATACCTCGCTCCTAAATTTATTATAAGAAAATGGAACAACAGCAACTCAGCCACAAAGTGGTAGACCACGTGAACTGACAGAGAGGGGACAGCGGACGCTGAAGCCCATAGTGCAAAGACTTTCTGTACAGTCAGTTGCTACAGAGCTCCAAACTTCACGTGACCTTCCAATTAGCCCACGTACAGCACGCAGAGAGCTTCATGGAATGGGTTTCCATGGCCGAGCAGCTGTATCTAAGTCATGCATCACCAAGTCCAATGCAAAGCGTCGGATGCAGTGGTGTAAAGGACTTCGCCACTGGACTCTAGAGTCTTGAGACTTGGAGGTTGCCAGGAGAACGATACATTTCGGACTGCATTGTGCAGAGTGTGAAATTTAGTGGAGGAGGAATTATGGTGTGGGGTTGTTTTCCAGGATTACAGCTCTCAAGTCATTTTTTGCAAACATTTCCAAAATAAACTTTCACATTTTCATTCTAGGGTATTGTGTGTAGAATTGTGAGTACAAAAATGAATGTATTCCATTTTGGAATAAGGCTGTAACATAACAAAATGTGGGAAAAGTGAAGCACTCTGAATACTTTCCAGACGCACTGTATAACACGTGTTTATGACTCTTTGAAAGAAGCTGGCATTCAAGGTCGTTCCACTCAAAGAGCTGCTCAAACTGGCTTATTTTGTCCTTTTAGGTAATTTGTTTTTATCGTGGAAGCAATCACTGGCAGCAGTTGGATTGGAGTGGAGAATTTATCATAAGGTAGTGCAACACTGCCATCTTTGACAGTGATACCACTATTTAGAATTGTCCCTCATCCAACACAACTTTGAGGCACAATTGTCATGACGTGGACTATGGAGTGATTGTTTTCCCGAGATGCAAGTGAACTTGGATCGGACATGGCTTGAAGGTGGGTACATGATTTATTTCAAACACTAACAAACTACAAAACAGAAGCAAACAAAAGGCGCGCACAATGGCGGAGGTAAAAAAACTTGGCGAATGAAAACAAAACTTGCACAAAGGCAGAAACTGTGAACACGAAACAAAAACACTCACTGTGGCATGGGACTGTGAACATGGCTTGATACGAGAGGATAGCAGGGTTAGAAAGGATAATGACACCAGGACGAACAACAGAAAATGAAAAGCTTAAATAACACAGACATGATTAACAACAGGTGCGTGACTCAAAACAGGTGCGTGACATGACAGGTGAAAACTAATGGGTTGCTATGGAAACGAAAACAATGGAGCGTAAACAGAAACTAAAGAGTCCAATAACTAAACAAAACAAAACAAAACATGACTAAAACAAAACATGATTACACAGACATGACAACAATAAAAAAAATCCACACAATAAATGTAAGATAAGATAAAAAAAAATGTATATATGTATAAAATGCATATAATTACAAATAAGAAAAACATAGGACATGTCTCTGCACATTTTCTCTTGGATTAGGCCAGGGGTCGGCAACACAAAATGTTGAAAGAGCCATATTGGACCAAAAAAAAAAAAAAAAATCCGTCTGGAGCCGCAAAAAATTAAAAGCCTTGCATAAGTGTTATAATGAAGGCAACACATGATGTAAGTGTCTATATTAACTATATTAGCCGACTATCAAAGGCTGACGCAAATCTTCGTTGACAGAAATGTTGTATTTTTAATTTTTATTCTACACATTTTTGAAATCTTCAGGCTTCTCACAGGTTGAGAAAATGAGAACGTTTGATCATATTACGCCTATACTGGCTCACCTGCGCTGGCTTCCTGTGCACTTAAGATGTGACTTTAAGGTTTTACTACTTACGTATAAAATACTACACGGTCTAGCTCCAGCCTCTCTTGCCGATTGCATTGTACCATATGTCCCGGCAAGAAATCTGCGTTCAAAAAACTCCGGCTTATTAGTGATTCCCAGAGCCCAAAAAAAGTCTGCGGGCTATAGAGCGTTTTCTATTGGGGCTCCAGTACTCTGAAATGCCCTCCCGATAACAGTTAGAGATGCTACCTCAGTAGAAGCATTTAAGTCCCATCTTAAAACTCATTTGTATACTTTAGCCTTTAAATAGACCCCCTTTTTAGACCAGTTGATCTGCCGTTTCTTTTCTTTTCTCCTCTGCTCCCCTTTCCCTTGTGGAGGGGGAGACACAAAAGTCCGGTGGCCATGGATGAAGTGCTGGCTGTCCAGAGTCGGGACCTGGGGTGGACCGCTCGCCTGTGCATCGGTTGGGGACATCTCTGCGCTGCTGACCCGTCTCCGCTCGGGATGGTCTCCTGCTGGCCCCACTATGGACTGGACTCTTACTATTATGTTGGATCCACTATGGACTGGACTCTCACAATATTATGTCAGACCCACTCGACATCCATTGCATCCGGTCTCCCCTAGAGGGAGGAGGGGTGGGGGGTTACCCACATATGCGGTCCTCTCCAAGGTTTCTCATAGTCATTCACATCGACGTCCCACTGGGGTGAGTTTTTCCTTGCCCTTATGTGGGCTCTGTACCGAGGATGTCGTTGTGGCTTGTGCAGCCCTTTGAGACACTTGTGATTTAAGGCTATATAAATAAACATTGATTGATTGATTGATTGATTGATTGATTGATTGATTGATTGATTGATTGAGATAACTCCTGGAAAATACTGTCTCAGAATGGCCAAAGGTATAGACGTGTGTGTCTTCTTCTAATGGATTTATTACAATCTTTGCAAGCTGAGTAACATTTGCTGTGGTCTGGAACAACATGGCACACAAACAACTATCAGATATGCCACCAATGTTACATACAGATAATGTGTCATGAGACATGCAAATATAAATTAAATAAACAGAAGATATAAGTAAAGGTAATTAAATGAGCTCAAATATACCTACAAACGAGGCATAATGATGCAATATGTACATACAGCTAGCCTAAATAGCATGTTAGCATCGATTAGCTTGCAGTCATGCAGTGACCAAATATGCTTGATTAGCACTCCAACAGGTCAATAACATCAACAAAGCTCACCTTTTGTGCATTCACGCACAGTATAACACGTTTGGTGGACAAAATGAGACAAAGGAGTGACATAAAACACGTCTTTCTGTGGCAGCATCGGAGAAAGTTGTACATGTGAACAAACTACGATGAGTTCAAGGATCGCTGAAATTAGTAGGACAAAACGGTGCTTGCCAAATACTCTCAACAGTGAAGCATGTATAACAGACCTGGGCATTCTGCGGCCCGCGGGCCACATCCGGCCGTTTGTACGTCCCTGTCTGAGTGAGGCCGATCATAAATTACAAAATAAATTTTAAAAAGTATCTATGTCGAGTGTGCAATACAACGGTGCTGCTTTTGTTTTGAAAAGCGTTATTTTTATTACTTCCGTGTGGACGTATGCTCATGCGCGATTGTGAGTGAATGTGAACAGCGGCAATCACAAATTACAAAATAAATAAAAAAAAACATCTATATTATATGTCGTGCGTGCAATACAACTGTGCTGCTTTTATTTTGAAAAGTGTTATTTATGGGCGTATGTCCGTGTGTAACCCTGTGAGTGAAGGTGCACAGCGACAAGTGAGACGCTAAAAAGAGAAACGTTGATGACGAATGGCGTGTTTTCAACAAGACATGGACTGCCAAGCATTGGCGTTGCTAGGCCTATTTTAGGGGGGCTCAAGCGCCCCCTAAAATATTCTGAAGCCCCCCTAAATAATTTGGTATTAAAAAAAATTAAAAAAAAATTATTTATTTTTTTACAAATACATGCCGACATATTCATTATAAAGTGGCCCGAATATGAGTTTAAATAAATAATCATATAACCTGTCATTATTCACTCAGTTTCCCCTCACTTCATAGCGTAAGGTAGAGAGCCCCTTTAGTGCGTCAGTATCCAATCCATTCCACTTGTTCATATAGAAAATCACTCAAAATCCAGTCCGCATTTTCTCTGCGACCTTGCTTGCGGTCCTTGGACTTGTTCATATAGAAAATGCCAACATCACTCAAAATCCAGTCCGCATTTTCTCTGCGACCTTGCTTGCGGTCCTGCAGATGTACGAAGCACATTAGCACACAGCACTGCAGAACAAGAACGTGAACGAATGCAAAATGGACATAAGAAACTTTTTCAAGAAAGTAAGTATTCATCACTGCTTGTATTAAAATGTATTAGCTCCACTTTACACCTGGTCTGTGTTTGACAAAAAGTTACATTCCCACTCTAAAACAATGCTGCTACCTAGTTAGCTAGTTAGCCTAAAATGCATCATGAAGGTCCTGGTTATTTATAAAGTTAAATGTGCACTCTTTTTTACCATTTGCTATCTTTGGGGTTACTTCCTTCTGGAGCATCAGCTGTGTTTCTCACTTTACACATGGAGGAGAACAGGAGCTGAGCTCATTCACGTATGACTATCATCAGTAGATAATAATAATAATCACTCCACAACCCCTATTGACCTGTAGGAGTCAGGGCAGAGGAGCACATAAAGTGAGAGGAGAGAGGCCTCTACTGGAAAGGTGAGCAGGAGAATAATGATACATATAAATAAATATTAAAACTTTTTTTTTTTTTAAATGGCTTATCGATAAGCCATTTGTTTTATTTATTTCTGGGTGGATCATGTTGACTATTGGTCCTCCTAATTGTCAATCATTCTGGTGATGACACATACGGACATATATATATATATATACAGTATATATATATATATACATATATATATATATATATATATATATATATATATATATATATATATATATATATATATACTGTATATATATTATTTATTTATGTAATATATTGTATTTGTAATCTACTTTACATTTGATTCCAAATCTCAAAGTGCTACAGAATTACAACCATTGACGTTGTTAGGCCTATTTTGGCATTGTAATAAATAAATAAAATAAAAATGGCTTATCGATAAGCCATTTGTTTTATTTGATATACATATATATATATATATATATATATACCGTATTTTCCGCACTATAAGGCGCACCTAAAAACCACAATTTTTCTCAAAAGCTGACAGTGCGCCTTATAACCCGGTGCGCTTTATTACGATTCATTTTCATAAAGTTTCGATCTCGCAACTTCGGTAAACAGCCGCCATCTTTTTTCCCGGTAGAACAGGAAGCGCTTCTTCTTCTACGCAAGCAACCGCCAAGGAAAGCACCCGCCCCCATAGAACAGGAAGCGCTTCTTCTTCTACTGTAAGCAACCACCCGCCCCCGGAAGAAGAAGAAAAAACGCGCGGATATCACCGTACGTTTCATTTCCTGTTTACATCTGTAAAGACCACAAAATGGCTCCTACTAAGCGACAAGGATCCGGTTCATAAAAAGACGCAATCTCTCCATCCGCACACGGATTACTACCGTATTTCACAGCAACTGATATTCCTGTGAACCGCACTGTGGAACGGGAGCACGTACGGTGAATATTCGCACCACAGGGAATGAGAAGTCATCCTTCACTGTGGTTCTAGCTTGCCATGCTAACTTCCACCCATGGTGATATTCAAAAGGAAGACCTTGCCAAAAGAGACCTTTCCAGCCGGCGTCATCATAAAAGCTAACTCGAAGGGATGGATGGATGAAGAAAAGATGAGCGAGTGGTTAAGGGAAGTTTACGCGAAGAGGCCGGGTGGCTTTTTTCACACAGCTCCGAAGGCGAACACACCTTCACTAAGACGGGCAGACAGCGCCGGACGACATACGCCAACATTTGCCAGTGGATCGTAAATGCCTGGGCAGATATTTCGGTCACAACTGTGGTCCGAGCTTTCCGGAAGGCAGGATTCACAGAACTACTGGACAATAACAGCGACACTGACTCCGATGATTTCGACGAGACGGAACCGGCCATTTTGGATCCCACGCTTGCGCAACTTTTCAATTCGGACACCGAAGACGAAGAATTCGAAGGATTTACGAATGAAGAATAACTTCAGAAGGTGAGCGCTATGTTTATTTTGTGTGTTGTGACATTAACGTTCGAGCAACATTATGTTGCTATTGCTCTACACCATTTTGAATTTTACTATGTTTGTGATTGCACATTTGCGTACATTTTGGGACAGAGTTGTTAGAACGCTGGTTTTCAATATATTATTAAAGTTTGACTGAACTATCTGACTGTTTTTTTGACATTCACTTTAGCGCAGCGTTTTTTTGACATTCACTTTAGCGCAGCGTAGGCGCGGCTTATAGCCCGGGGCGGCTTATTGGTGGACAAAATTATGAAATATGTAATTCATAGAAGGTGCGGCTAATAATCCGGTGCGCCTTATAGTGCGGAAAATACGGTATATATATATATATATATATATATATATATAAACCCAGACACCATCATTGTAGTCATTTTTCTCCTGCGTGGACTTCCGTCTTCCTTTACAATGAGTGAAGCTGCACGAAACCTTGTGTCTGCAATTGTAAATAATGTAGTTTTTAAGTTTTGTGTTTCTTGTAGAATCTATATAAAGTAATATACATTAGCCTATTGTTAAAATAATGAAAAAAAACATCATTAAATATATTTGTTTTATTGTATTGTTACATTAATAGCTGTTGTATTATTATAGGATGGCTTGTTAAACATTTCATAGGATTTTCAAAGGGAGGAAAAACCAAGACATTTAATATAAAATGTAAAATGAATAAATACATAAAAAGAAAAAGAAAAAAATGGTTAAAAGCCATCGCCCTGGGGAGCATTTATTTTCGTCCCGTGCATTTTTTTTTTACCGTCCCCGGGACGACGGGACTACGTTAATCTCAAGCCCTGGAAGTTACATTTTATTGTTTGCATTATATGTTTCAGCATTGAAATTTGAAGATGGTCCCTCAGCTCTTTGACAGCTTTGGCTCTTTTTCAGATCAGCGGACGGACTCTAAGTCTTTCTTATTTACAGTATATATAAACCTTTCTCATTTCTATTCAGACTTTCATATATATTTAATTTCCTTAACGACTTGCCATAATATATATATATAAATATATTATATATAAGCCAAATTATCCCGATCCAGATATTACTTTAATTCAAGTAATTAAGTAATATTTCCAGGGCATGAATTTACAACCATTTTAGTCACATATGTGCCCAAAATGTAATCTGTGCAACTTCAAAATATTTGGGAACAAACAATTATTGTATTGTGAGCGAAAGTCGTGGCATTATCCTCTATGTTGTGAATGAATAACATAGAGTCTAATGCCATGACTTTCATTGTGTTTCAGTGTATCTTGAAGGATCATGCAAGTAATTGTTTCTTGTTGATGCTGTAAACAAAATGTCACTGTGCAAACCCATGTGTGTTGTTGTACTGAACACAGATTGAAAATAAATCGACTGAAATAATAATAATAACAATGAATAATTTCTAAGTCTTTGTTAGCCGTTTGTGAGGTTTTGTGCTCGTGCGCTACGTTCGCTCGCATCCTGTGCATCTCCTGGGGGCTAAGTCCCCCCTGTCCTTAAAAGCTAGTGATGTCCCTGTATGTTGGTAGCATTTTGTTCCACCTTAAGTCTCCAATTAGCTTTTTATATGAGCCGGAAAGAATGATATACCAGTGCCAGGATGTCCCGGTGGTTAAGACTCTTGCTTAGGATTAAACAGTCCTGGGTTCAATACCAGATGGTTTGATAGTATTTTATTCCACTATTTTATAGTGTAGTTTCCGCAGCAACAAGTCCCTAATTACCTTTCTATATGAGCCAGAAAAATATGTTCACAAGACCCAGGTTGGCCCAGTGGTTAAGATTCTTGACATGCAATGAACAGTCCTGAGTTCAATACCTGTCTGGTTGACAGTATTTTGGTCCACCTCTTGTGTATTTTACCCAGCAAAGAGTCCCTGTATAGATTTCTATACAAACCGGATACAGGATTTCCAAAGATCCAGGATAGCACAGTGGGTAAGACTGTTGACTTGGAATCAATGGTGCTGGGTTCAATCCAAGGTAAGTTGCTAGTATTTTGTTCCACCTTAGGTCTCTGATTAGCTTTTTATATGAGCCGGAAAGAAAGGCTTACCAGTGCCAGGATGGCCCAGTGGTAAATACTCTTGATTAGGATTAAACAGTCCTGGGTTCAATACCAGACGGTTTGACAGCATTTTATTCCACTATTTTATAGTGTAGTTTACCCAGCAACGAGTCCCTGATTACCTTTCTATATGAGCCAGAAAAACATCATACAAGACCCAGGATGGCCCAGTGGTTAAGATTCTAGACATGCAATAAACAGTCCTGAGTTCGATACCTGTCTGGTTGACAGTATTTTGGTCCACCTCTTGTGTATTTTACCCAGCAAAGAGTCCCTGTATAGATTTCTATACAAACCGGATACAGGATTTCAAAAGATCCAGGATAGCACAGTGGGTAAGACTGTTGACTTGGAATCAATGGTGCTGGGTTCAATCCAAGGTAAGTTGCTAGTATTTTGTTCCACCTTAGGTCTCTGATTAGCTTTTTATATGAGCCGGAAAGAAAGGCTTACCAGTGCCAGGATGGCCCAGTGGTAAATACTCTTGATTAGGATTAAACAGTCCTGGGTTCAATACCAGACGGTTTGACAGCATTTTATTCCACTATTTTATAGTGTAGTTTACCCAGCAACGAGTCCCTGATTACCTTTCTATATGAGCCAGAAAAACATCATACAAGACCCAGGATGGCCCAGTGGTTAAGATTCTAGACATGCAATAAACAGTCCTGAGTTCGATACCTGTCTGGTTGACAGTATTTTGGTCCACCTCTTGTGTATTTTACCCAGCAAAGAGTCCCTGTATAGATTTCTATACAAACCGGATACAGGATTTCCAAAGATCCAGGATAGCACAGTGGGTAAGACTGTTGACTTGGAATCAATGGTGCTGGGTTCAATCCAAGGTAAGTTGCTAGTATTTTGTTCCACCTTAGGTCTCTGATTAGCTTTTTATATGAGCCGGAAAGAAAGGCTTACCAGTGCCAGGATGACCCAGTGGTAAATACTCTTGATCAGGATTAAACAGTCCTGGGTTCAATACCAGACGGTTTGACAGCATTTCATTCCACTATTTTATAGTGTAGTTTACCCAGCAACGAGTCCCTGATTACCTTTCTATATGAGCCAGAAAAACATCATACAAGACCCAGGATGGCCCAGTGGTTAAGATTCTTGACATGCAATGAACAGTCCTGAGTTCAATACCTGTCTGGTTGACAGTATTTTGGTCCACCTCTTGTGTATTTTACCCAGCAAAGAGTCCCTGTATAGATTTCTATACAAACCGGATACAGGATTTCACAAGATCCAGGATAGCACAGTGGGTAAGACTGTTGACTTGGAATCAATGGTGCTGGGTTCAATCCAAGGTAAGTTGCTAGTATTTTGTTCCACCTTAGGTCTCTGATTAGCTTTTTATATGAGCCGGAAAGAAAGGCTTACCAGTGCCAGGATGGCCCAGTGGTAAATACTCTTGATTAGGATTAAACAGTCCTGGGTTCAATACCAGACGGTTTGACAGCATTTTATTCCACTATTTTATAGTGTAGTTTACCCAGCAACGAGTTCCTGATTACCTTTCTATATGAGCCAGAAAAACATCATACAAGACCCAGGATGGCCCAGTGGTTAAGATTCTAGACATGCAATAAACAGTCCTGAGTTCGATACCTGTCTGGTTGACAGTATTTTGGTCCACCTCTTGTGTGTTTTACCCAGCAAAGAGTCCCTGATTAGATTTCTATACAAACTGGATACAGGATTTCAAAAGATCCAGGATAGCACAGTGGGTAAGACTGTTGAATTGGAATGAAGGGTGCTAGGTTCAATCCCAGGTAAGTTGCTAGTATTTTGTTCCACCTTAAGTCTTTGATTAGCTTTTTATATGAGCCGGAAAAAGTAGCTTACCAGTGCCAGGATGGCCCAGTGTTTAAGACTCTTGATTAGGATTAAACAGTCCTGGGTTCAATATCAGTCGGGTTGACAGTATTTTATTCCACTGGTTTATAGTATAGTTTACCCAGCAACGAGTCTCTGATTACCTTTCTTAATGAGCCAGAAAAACATCTTCACAAGACCCAGGATGGCCCAGTGGTTAAGATTCTTGACATGCAATAAACAGTCGTGAGTTCGATACCTGTCTGGTTGACAGTATATTGGTCCACCTCTTGTGTATTTTACCCAGCAAAGAGTCCCTGATTAGATTTCTATACAAGCCGGATACAAGAGTTCTAAAGACCCGGGACAGCACAGTGGGTAAGGCTGTTGACTTGGAATAAAGGGTGCTGGGTTCAAATCCAGTATATTGACTTGTATCTTCTGAAGCTTTGATTGGAAGTGTTGGATGATATATTTCACCTCCATGTGTAATGAAAACATAAAAATTAAGTTATTTAATTATTTTTTTAACTGTTCCAATTAACTTTTTTTTTAATCGTACCCAGGAGAGCTCATTGGTCAACGCTCTCTATTATTAAGTTTTACTCGTAGTCCCCCCACCTCAGGAATTACGCTCACGCTCACTCGCACATTCTCATGCGCGCGCACACACACACACACTCTCTCTCTCTCTCTCACACACACACACAGGTAACCCCTGAGGTGTATTCATTGACTATTTGACAATTATTATTATCTTTAGCATTGACTTCATTTTTTAACTTTATTTTATTCAAGCAACGAGCACATAACATTACTCAATTTATGTCGTTTTGACAACATTCAGCCAAATTAATGATTACTTGTCTGGGGTTTGAACCAAGTACCCCTGTATTGGGAGCCCACAGTGTTGACCATTGAGCTATTCTGGGTCCCATCATAACCTGATTTTCGCTCATATACAAATGCAATCAGTGGACTATGATAGAAATGAAACAAAAACATACATTTTCCTAGTCATGGATTTGAACCTCATACGACTGACTGAGAGGTAGCAGTCTTAGCCACCATGTTATGCAGGGTCTTGGTATAACTTCATTTTTTTTCATATACAAATGCAATCAGTGGACTATGATAGAAATGAAACAAAAACATACATTTTCCTAGTCATGGATTTGAACCTCATACGACTGACTGAGAGGTAGCAGTCTTAATCACCATGCTATGCAGCCTCTTGGTATAGCTTCATTTTTGTTCATATACAAATGCAATCAGTGAACTATTCTAGAGGTAAAACAAAGCAACTAAACTTTCAAAGAGATTTGAAGCCACCACTACTAACTGAGATGCAGCAGTCTTAACCACTATGCTATCATGGGTCTTGCTGAGTTAGGATTCTGGGGAGCCCACAGTGTTGACTATTAAACTATCCATAATCTTGTTGATTCATGATTTTTGTTTATTTACAAATGCAATCAGTGATATATGATAGAGGTAAAACAAATTCCTCAACTTTAAAAGTCAAGGATTTGAACTCAGTACTACGGACTCAGAGGCAGCAGTCTTAACCACTGTTCTATCCTGGGTTTTCTTCACTGATGTAATGGTGAACTAGTAAACTAGTAACCTATGATTGAGGTGATACAAAAACATAGAACCAGCTATTTTTCACCGTGAGAAGAGGTGACATCCCTGCAGCAAACATCTGCTGAGCGCGTCATTCTCGATGTAGGTGGTGCCAGGATGGCCCAGTGGTTAAGACTGTTGATTAGGATTAAACAGTCCTGGGTTCTATACCAGACGTTTTGACAGTATTTTATTCCACTATTTTATAGTGTAGTTTGCCCAGCAACAAGTCCCTGATTACCTTTCTATATGAGCAAGAAAAACATCTTCACAAGACCCAGGATGGACCAGTGGTTAAGATTCTTGACATGCAATAAACAGTCGTGAGTTCGATACCTGTCTGGTTGACAGTATATTGGTCCACCTCTTGTGTATTTTACCCAGCAAAGAGTCCCTGATTAGATTTCTATACAAGCCGGATACAAGAGTTCTCAAGACCCGGGATAGCACAGTGGGTAAGACTGTTGACTTGGAATAAAGGGTGCTGGGGTCAAATCCAGTAAATTGACTTGTATCTTCTGAAGCTTTGATTGGAAGTGTTGGATCATATATTTCACCTCCATGTGTAATGAAAACATAATAATTAACTTATTTATTTTTTTAACTGTTCCAATTAACTTTGTTTTTAATCGTACCCAGGAGAGCTCATTGGTCAACGCTCTCTATTATTAAGTTTTACTCCTAGTAATAATAACAATGAATAATTTCTAAGTCTTTGTTAGCCGTTTGTGAAGTTTTGTGCTCGTGCGCTACGTTCGCTCGCATCCTGTGCATCTCCTGGGGGCTAAGCCCCCCCCTGTCCTTAAAAGCTAGTGACGCCCCTGACAACAACGGTATTTAAATAACAACAACCAACCCCGTTTCATGATGCTGGCCAGAAAATACAACTAATATTGAAAAAAGTATTAAGGAGAACAGCCTTATTTAAAAAAAAAAAAACAATCTTTATTGATCTATGGGTTCTAGAATTGCAGTATTCTGGTAACATGTATAGCTTAAAACATTTGACAACAGAAAGAATACGGATTATATTGATTATCTACACATGATGTACTAGAAAAACAAAGTGACTTAGTTAGCATCCTTCCCAATATAATTATATTCACTGTTGCAGGTTTTTTTTTTTGACAAAATGGTGCCAGATTTTTACAGAATGTACTTAGTGGTAATACTGCTTACATTATACATTACGCAGTATAGAAATCAACATTAAGAAAATATTTACACGTTGTGGTTGGCCAATGACCCGACTCATCTCAAGAATCACATGATCAAAGCCTATTATTGCAAGTTGTGAACATTTTTGCAAGTTGTGAAATATCATCCATTTTTTTGTGTTTCTAATTCAAAAACAGTTGAGAGCATCAAAAAAAAAACCTCCAGAATCTAAATCAAGTCGATGAAATGTCGAGTGTTATGATGTCATTGTCCTGATCCCAGTTAGTCGACAGCAACGTTTGTGTGAGCAACGGTGCTGATGCTGAGAAAACATGAGGAGAGTCTGTGTGTGATCTGTTGTCATGGCAACAACAAACAGAGCCTATAGAGTAAAGGACTGTACAGTATTGCTGTGCACTCTTTCTGTCACATCCTCTGCTCAGTCTTGTCCAAAAGGCTGAGGTATGTGGTTTAACGTCACAGGAAGTAGGCTCACTTTCTTCACATCTTCTGCATGAAGCACACCTGGCGGCTGGCAGGTGGAGGGAAGCCTTAGCAGATGCTGTGATGTGCTGATAAGGGCTTGTCCTGGGTCTGGACCGCATCCTTATTCCAGCTTGGCTTCTTAAACATGGACGAGATGTAGTAGGCCTGCCAGGACACATGGTTGTAACACGTTTAACATGGATAACAAGACAAGGAATTGGGCTAAAATGAAGTGAAAGGCATGCCGAGACACCTCTTTTGAACACATGTAACATAGGCAACAAGACAAGGAATAGGGCTCAAAAAAGAAGTAGAGGGCCTCACAAGACACATAGTTTTAACACATGTAACATAGACACCAAGATAAAGAATTGGGCTAAAAGAATGTAGTAGGCCTTACAAGACATTAGTTTTTAGTACTTTTGGCATGGGAAACAAGACAAGGAATTGGGCTACAAAGATGCAGAAGGCTTGCCAAGACACTCGTTTTAACACATTCAACATGGATAACAAGACAAGGAATTGGTTTACAAAGATGAAGAAGGCATGCCGAGACACCTGTTTTGAACACATTTAACATAGGAAACAAGACAAGGAATTGGGCTGAAAAAAGATCTAATGGTTTAAAATACATTTAACATGGATAACAAAACAAGAAAATGGGGTTTAAAAGATATATAAAAATCTGAGAAAACATAGTTTTAACACATGTAACATAGACACCAAGATAAAGAATTGGGCTAAACACAATGTAGTAGGCCTTACAAGACATTCGTTTTTAGTACTGTTGGCATGGGAAACAAGACAAGGAATTGGGCTAAAAAGATGAAAGATGAAGAAGGCCTGCCAAGACACACGTTTCAACACATTTAACATGGACAACAAGACAAGGAATTGGGCTAAATAGAAATGGAAGGCCTGCCAAGACACCTGTTTTGAACACATGTAACATAGGCAAAAAGACAAGTAATTGGGCTCAAAAAAGAAGTAGAGGGCCTGCCAAGACACATAGTTTTAACACATTTAACATAGACACCAAGATAAAGAATTGGGCTAAACAAAATGTAGTAGGCCTTACAAGATATTAGTTTTTAGTACTTTTGGCATGGGAAACAAGACAAGGAATTGGGCTAAAAAGATGAAGGCCTGCCAAGACACACTTTTCAACACATTTAACATGGACAATAAGACAAGGAATTGGGCTATAAAGATGGAGAAGGCCTGCCAAGACACTCATTTTAACACATTCAACTTGGACAACAAGACAAAGAATTGGTCTACAAGGATGAAGAAGGCATGCCGAGACACCTGTTTTTGAACACATGTAACATAGGCAACAAGACAAGGAATTGGGCTCAAAAAAGAAGTAGAGGGCCTCACAAGACACATAGTTTTAACACATTTAACACAGACACCAAGATAAATAATTGGGCTAAAAACAAATGTAGTAGGCCTTACAAGACATTAATGTGAGCAAATTTGGCATGAGAAACAAGACAAGGAATTGGGCTGAAAAGATGGAGAAGGCCTGCCAAGACACTCATTTTAACACATAACAAGACAAGGAATTGGGCTAAAAAGAAACGGAGGGTCTGCCAAAACACCTGTTTTGGACACATTTAACATAGGCAACAAGACAAAGAATCGGGTTAAAAAAAAGAAGTAGAGGGCTTTACAAGACACACAGTTTTAACACATTTAACATAGACACCAAGATAAAGACTTGGGCTAAAAAATGTAGTAGACCTTACAAGACATTGGTACTTTTGGCATGGGAAATAAGACAAGGAATTGGACTAAAAAGATGTAATAGGCCTGACAATACACACGTTTTAATACATTTAACATGGATAACAAGACAAGAAATTGGGCTAAAATGAAGTGGAAGGCATGCCGAGACACCTATTTTGAAACACATGTAACATAGGCAACAAGACAAGGAATCGGGTTAAAAAAAAAAGTAGAGGGCCTCACAAGACACATAGTTTTAACACATTTAACACAGACACCAAGATAAATAATTGGGCTAAAAACAAATGTAGTAGGCCTTACAAGACATTAATGTGAGCAAATTTGGCATGAGAAACAAGACAAGGAATTGGGCTGAAAAGATGGAGAAGGCCTGCCAAGACACTCATTTTAACACATAACAAGACAAGGAATCGGGCTAAAAAGAAACGGAGGGTCTGCCAAAACACCTGTTTTGGACACATTTAACATAGGCAACAAGACAAAGAATCGGGTTAAAAAAAAGAAGTAGAGGGCTTCACAAGACACACAGTTTTAACACATTTAACATAGACACCAAGATAAAGACTTGGGCTAAAAAATGTAGTAGACCTTACAAGACATTGGTACTTTTGGCATGGGAAATAAGACAAGGAATTGGACTAAAAAGATGTAATAGGCCTGACAAGACACACGTTTTAATACATTTAACATGGATAACAAGACAAGAAATTGGGCTAAAATGAAGTGGAAGGCATGCCGAGACACCTATTTTGAAACACATGTAACATAGGCAACAAGACAAGGAATCGGGTTAAAAAAAGAAGTAGAGGGCCTCACAAGACACATAGTTTTAACACATGTAACATAGATACCAAGATAAAGAATTGGCCTAAAAAAATGTAGTAGGCCTTACAAGACATTTGTCTTAGCAAATTTGGCATGGGAAACAAGACAAGGAATTGGGCTAAAAAGAAATGAAAGGCCTGCCAAGACACCTGTTTTGAACACATGTAACATAGGTACCAAAATAAAGAATTGGGCTAAAAAATTTAGTAGGCCTTACAAGACATTAGTTTTTAGTAGTTTTTGTATGGGAAACAAGACAAGGAATTGGGGTAAAAAGACAGAGAAGGCCTGCCAAGATACTAATTTTAACACATAACAAGACAAGGAATTGGGCTATAAAGAAATGGAAGGCATGCCAAGGCACCTGTTTTGAACACATGTAACATAGGCAACAAGACAATTAATTGGGCTCAGAAATTGAGTAGAGGGCCTCACAAGACACATAGTTTTAACACATTTAACAAAGACACCAAGATAAAGAATTGGGCTAAAAGAATGTAGTAGGCATTACAAGACATTTAGTTTTTAGTACTTTTGGCATGGGAAACAAGACAAGAAATTGGGCTAAAAAGATGAAGAAGGCCTGCCAAAGACACTCGTTTTAACACATTTAACATAGATAACAAGACAAGGAATTGGGCTATAAAGAAATGGAAGGCCTGCCAAGACACTTGTTTTGAACACATGTAACATAGGCAACAAGACAAGGAATCGGGCTCAAAAAAGAAGTAGAGGGCCTTACAAGACACATAGTTTTAACACATTTAACATAGACACCAAGACAAAGAATTGGGCTAAAAGAATGTAGTAGGCCTTACAAGACATTAGTTTTTAGTACTTTTGGCATGAGAAACAAGACAAGGAATTGGGCTAAAATGATGAAGAAGGCCTGCCAAGACACACGTTTTAACACATTTAACATGGACAATAAGACAAGGAATTGGGCTATAAAGATGGAGAAGGCCTGCCAAGACACTCGTTTTAACACATTCAACATGGATAACAAGACAAGGAATTAGTTTACAAAGATGAAGAAGGCATGCCGAGACACCTGTTTTGAACACATTTAACATAGGAAACAAGACAAGGAATTGGGCTGAAAAAAGATCTAATGGTTTAAAATACATTTAACATGGATAACAAAACAAGAAAATGGGGTTTAAAAGATATAGAAAAATCTGAGAAAACATAGTTTTAACACATGTAACATAGACACCAAGATAAAGAATTGGGCTAAACACAATGTAGTAGGCCTTACAAGACATTTAGTTTTTAGTACTGTTGGCATGGGAAACAAGACAAGGAATTGGGCTAAAAAGATGAAAGATGAAGAAGGCCTGCCAAGACACACGTTTCAACACATTTAACATGGACAACAAGACAAGGAATTGGGCTAAATAGAAATGGAAGGCCTGCCAAGACACCTGTTTTGAACACATGTAACATAGGCAACAAGACAAGTAATTGGGCTCAAAAAAGAAGTAGAGGGCCTGCCAAGACACATAGTTTTAACACGTTTAACATAGACACCAAGATAAAGAATTGGGCTAAAAGAATGTGGTAGGCCTTATAAGACATTAGTTTTTAGTACTTTTGGCATGGGAAACAAGACAAGGAATTGGGCTAAAAAGATGAAGGCCTGCCAAGACACACGTTGCAACACATTTAACATGGACAATAAGACAAGGAATTGGGCTATAAAGATGGAGAAGGCCTGCCAAGACACTCATTTTAACACATTCAACTTGGACAACAAGACAAAGAATTGGTCTACAAGGATGAAGAAGGCATGCCGAGACACCTGTTTTTGAACACATGTAACATAGGCAACAAGACAAGGAATTGGGCTCAAAAAAGAAGTAGAGGGCCTCACAAGACACATAGTTTTAACACATTTAACACAGACACCAAGATAAATAATTGGGCTAAAAACAAATGTAGTAGGCCTTACAAGACATTAATGTGAGCAAATTTGGCATGAGAAACAAGACAAGGAATTGGGCTAAAAAGATGGAGAAGGCCTGCCAAGACACTCATTTTAACACATAACAAGACAAGGAATTGGGCTAAAAAGAAACGGAGGGTCTGCCAAAACACCTGTTTTGGACACATTTAACATAGGCAACAAGACAAAGAATCGGGTTAAAAAAAAGAAGTAGAGGGCTTCACAAGACACACAGTTTTAACACATTTAACATAGACACCAAGATAAAGACTTGGGCTAAAAAATGTAGTAGACCTTACAAGACATTGGTACTTTTGGCATGGGAAATAAGACAAGGAATTGGACTAAAAAGATGTAATAGGCCTGACAAGACACACGTTTTAATACATTTAACATGGATAACAAGACAAGAAATTGGGCTAAAATGAAGTGGAAGGCATGCCGAGACACCTATTTTGAAACACATGTAACATAGGCAACAAGACAAGGAATCGGGTTAAAAAAAGAAGTAGAGGGCCTCACAAGACACATAGTTTTAACACATGTAACATAGATACCAAGATAAAGAATTGGCCTAAAAAAATGTAGTAGGCCTTACAAGACATTTGTCTTAGCAAATTTGGCATGGGAAACAAGACAAGGAATTGGGCTAAAAAGAAATGAAAGGCCTGCCAAGACACCTGTTTTGGACACATGTAACATAGGTACCAAAATAAAGAATTGGGCTAAAAAATTTAGTAGGCCTTACAAGACATTAGTTTTTAGTAGTTTTTGTACGGGAAACAAGACAAGGAATTGGGGTAAAAAGACGGAGAAGGCCTGCCAAGACACTAATTTTAACACATAACAAGACAAGGAATTGGGCTAAAAAGAAATGGAAGGCATGACAAGGCACCTGTTTTGAACACATGTAACATAGGCAACAAGACAATTAATTGGGCTCAGAAAATGAGTAGAGGGCCTCACAAGACACATAGTTTTAACACATTTAACAAAGACACCAAGATAAAGAATTGGGCTAAAAGAATGTAGTAGGCATTACAAGACATTTAGTTTTTAGTACTTTTGGCATGGGAAACAAGACAAGAAATTGGGCTAAAAAGATGAAGAAGGCCTGCCAAAGACACTCGTTTTAACACATTTAACATAGATAACAAGACAAGGAATTGGGCTATAAAGAAATGGAAGGCCTGCCAAGACACTTGTTTTGAACACATGTAACATAAGCAACAAGACAAGGAATCGGGCTCAAAAAAGAAGTAGAGGGCCTCACAAGACACATAGTTTGAACACATTTAACATAGACACCAAGATAAAGAATTGGGCTAAACAAAATTTAGTAGGCCTTATAAGACATTAATTTTTAGTACTTTTGGCATGGGGAACAAGACAAGGAATTGGGCTACAAAGATGGAGAAGGCCTGCCAAGACACTAATTTTAACACATTTAACATGGACAACAAGACAAAGAATTGGGCTACAAAGACGAAGGCCTGCCAAGACACACATTAGTTTTAGTACATTGGGCCAAAAAAAAGTAGGCCTGACAAGACACACGTGTTAACACATGGATAACAAGACAAGGAATTGGGCTCAGAGATATATAGGCCTGACCAGAAACATGGTTTTAACACATTTAACATAGGCAACAAGACAAAGAATCGGGTTAAAAAAAGAAGTAGAGGGCCTCAAAAGACATCTGAACACATGTAACATAGGCACCAAGATAAGATACACGGAAATTAAGCGAGGGAGTTAAACCGAGCGCTCTGCTGTTTACTCTGAGGGTAAATCTCCGTAGCAAGGTCTGTGTAGTTGCGTTCCCCCGTGTTTTTTCAAGCCAAACAACGCTAGTGCCCATGCGCAAGCACTGCTGTGACTTTGTTCCCAGGAAGTAAGCAGTGTTGCCTAAAAGTTTTTTCTGTAATTTAAAAGGTATTACTAATTTTACCGCGGTTTATCAATATACATTCCTAGTTCTAACTTATATCTGTCCGTAGAATCTATAAAGAAGCCCTGAAAACTACAACAAGGCTGACAAAGACGCAGTCGAAGTGGAGGCACATAAATAAGAGATGGTCAGAAAGCGGCTTAAAGATGGTCTGTGTAAAACAATCTATGCAAGAAACACCATTACATTTCATGTTGCATGTGCATGTGCATGTGCATGTACAAGCCAGCCTGTCCCACAACAAGAGGATATAGAAAAAAAATAAACTTTTTGACTTCAACGTGGGACAACAATGGCGGCCACGTGCAAAGCTCTCCGGGTAAATCTTTACCATATATGGAGATATACGTTCGCCTGGAGGAAGTATGAAGGAAGACAATTTTATAAATATCTCGCCATGCCCCCATGGTTTGATTTCAAATTTCTGGGACTTATGCAGATCCCAAATACACAAAAACGGGTACCAATACGTAAGAAAAGGTGGTTTTGCATAACAGGTCTACATTTAACATGAGCAACAAGACACGGAAATGGGCTACACTCACCACCCAGTATGCAGTGAGGGCTCCCAGTATGTACCCAACAACCACGTCCGATGGGTGGTGTCTGTTGTCACTGACGCGGGTCAAACCTGTGTAGAAGGCCAGCAAAAACAGGAAGAACTGCAGCACAGGCTTTATCAGGCGAGCCCCTTTCCACGTCAGCCGAGCCTGAAGATAAAACTGCACCAAAAATATATGGCTGTCAATGGCCATCAATAAACAATTATATGTTGATTAGTGTCAGTCTACGAATTCTTGCCTGCTTGTGATTGTATAAAAAATGTCACCTTGTGTTCATGTCAATTATTATCACTGTCCTAACTCGATTTGCAGCAGGTAGTAAATGACAGAGACAAACTATATCAATTACGGCAGCACTACAGGGACAAACTCCAGTTGCAGTCTCTAATAGCCTCATTGTAAAAACTAAATATCAATAATGATTGTCGCGCTGTAATAAGGCGCAACACATGTTACAAACTCTTTAGTTTTCTATTATTTAAACTTAAAGAAAATGACTGACTTTGAAGTATAACTAAAGAGTTAGCTGGTTATTTATTTGCATAACGTAGTAAGGCAAATAATTACAAATGTACTCAAATGTTACAAAGGTGTCACTTATGTTTATGTATTGTCAGGCTTGTCACTGACAGTTTGGTTATGTTTTAGTTTTTTTCCTCTGTTTTAGTTCCTGTGAGCGCTCTTATTTTTATTCAGTTTCCTGCTTGTCTCCCTGAGCGCTGTTTCCCCTCACCTGCGGCTGATTGGCACCCTGGCCACACCTGGTGTCAATCAGTCGGCTGCTATTTGTACCTGCCTCGCCCTCCAGTCAGTGCTGGAGTATTGTGAGCTGTTCCCTGGTTCTTGTATGCTGGCTCCTGTTAGCTGTTTCCAGTTTGCCTGTTTACTGTTTCCTGGTTCCTGATTCCTGTTTTCCTGCATTTTATTTTTGACATTAAAAGTCATGTTTTCCTCCATCACTCCTGCCATCTCTGCATCTTGGGGTTCGTCACCAACACTTCCCGACATTTATTATGTTTGCATATAGTGGACAAAAATGCATACCCGCTTGTACTCGCGATCTTGCTCTTTCGGCCACTACACAAAGTTTGTGACCATAGGTGAGGCTAGGAAGATAATGTAGATTGACCAGTAAATCGAGAGCTTTGCCTTTTGGCTCAACTTTTTTCACCACGACGATCCAGTACAGCGACAGCTTTTCTGCAGATGCTGCGCAGATTTGCCTGGCGAACTTGTGCCCCCGCCTTCACTCACTCATGATGAACAAGATCCCAGGATACCTGAACCCCTCCACCTGGGGCAAGACCTTCTTCAACCTAAAGGTTGCAATCCACCCTCAGAACTATGGCCTCAGATTTACAGGTGCTGAGTCTCATTCCAGAAGATTCACACTAAGCTGTGAACGCAAGAGGTCACAGCTTGATGAGATCATCAGGACCACATAATTTGCAAATAGCAGATATGAGAGCCTAAAGTCCCCAAACTGGACACCCTCAATGCCTTGTCTGGGCCAAAAATTCTGTCCAGGACAATTATGAACAGAACCATTGACAAAGGGCAGACTTGACAGAGGTCAACATTTACAGTAAACATGCTCAACTTACTGCTGGCAATGCCAACCAGGCTCTTTCTACATAGCATGTAGTAGCATGCCATCAATCTCAAAGTTTTGGAGCACCCCCGACAGGGAACCGCGAGGTACACGGTCAAATGCATTTTCCAAGTGCACAAAGCACGTGTGGACTGGTTGAGGAAACTAATGCAACCCCCAGTACCTTTTCAAAGGTGTAGAGCTGGCCCACTGCCCACTGACCAAGAGTACAACTACATTGCACTTCTTGTAGCTGTAGCTGTAGTTGTACTCTTCTCTCCAGCACTCTGGAATACACTTTTACAGGGTAGCTGATGAGTGTGACCTGATCCCCCTTTAGTTGGAACATCCTAACCTCTGGTGTTCACCTTGCAACCACAGCTTCAATTGGTCGTTTCAGCGATGGAGGCGTGGAATACGCCATTCTTATTTGGACTCAATATCCTGGGCCTCATCTAGGATGTAGAAGAAGCTCTGCTGGAGGTAGTATTTGAAGACTCGATGAATGGTAGACTCTGCCAAACGTTCCCTGCACTCCCTCACTATACGCTTTTGGTCTGTCACCACTGTCCAGAATGCTTCCCTGCCATACTGTATACTGCAATGCTGCTCATCGCCTGGTTGTGATCAGTTGACAGTTCATACCCAAAACAAAGAAGAAGAAGAAGAAGAAGAAGAAAAAGAAAAAGAAAAGGTTTTGGCACCAGCATCTAATCTAGACCTGACCTCTATCTGACCAATCTAAGTCTATGAACACGAAGCCTATGTGGATGAGAGGCGAAATGTGTTCTAAGACAAACTGAGCAGTCCAGTTGCGATCGATTGAATGCCCTGAGAATACAATGACCTGGATGAATGAGAACATCCATAGACAGACTACAAAGTTCATCACTGACCTGGGGACAAGGGTTTCCTGGTGCCAGGTGAACCTATGAAAATCGTTGTGTGAACATGGTGTTTATTATGGCCAAACTGTGGTTAGCACAGAACTCTAATAACATAACTTCACGGATTTGGATCGAGCAGGCCAATTCTCCCAATCACACTGTCGTTGCAAGACATGGGCAATGGCGTCTCCCAGTAAAACTATGGAGCCAACAGTAGGATGCTCTGCAGCACATCTCTAACTCCAAGAAGGTTTGGCACTCTGAACTGAAGTTTGGTGTGTATGCACAAACAACAGTCAGGACCTTTCCGAACCGAAGTTGTAGGGAAGAAACCCTCTCGTTCACTGGGGATGACCTCAACACATAGGCACTGAGCAAGGGGGCTATTGTAAGCAGGCACCAGCTAGCTGCCTTTTTACTGAAGCAACTCCAAAGAAGAACAAAGTCTAGACCCTCTCGAGGAGTTTGTTTCCAGAAATTGAATTGGGGGATTAGGTGATATATATATCTAACTGGAACTTCTTATCCAGTCGCACGCCCTCCATCGCCACCCAACATACAATGCACCAGAATCTTATTGCATGTGGTGCGTCTACAGGATGAGGTAGTGTGGAATTTTCGGACTGGGCCTGGCTGGGCCCAATTGGTAGCCCTGGTGGCCCTGAGCCATCAGGCGCTCTATTGTCCCATGTCCGGGTGAAGTACAGTCTCTCCTCTCGATCTGTTCTACAGGGTCTTCTGAATCACTGTTTATCTGGCCCGTCACTTAGAACCGTTTGCCTTGGGAGAACCTTCCAGGGGCATATAACTCTGGCCAATATAGCTCCTTGGACCACTTGTGGCCCAAACCCCTCCACCACAATAAGGTGGCAAAGAAAATGGATACATGGACAAAATCGGCACAGTAAAAATGTGAATTAAAAGTGTTCAGTCTTGAACTTATTTTAACTTGAATTGAATAGTGTTTCTCACTAGAGGTGTCTTAGAATAGTCGACAACCCCAATTCATGTCGGAGGAGTGTGGTTCGACAATCAACCTTGGTGTATTGAAGCCTTCCACGGGAGTGAAGCTAGTTGAATACCAGAGGCCCCTGGCATACAGCGGGTGTATTGGAAGAATGTTTGAGGATGGTTGACGCGGTGTCGATACGCCGCCGCCGAACAAGGGGCACAGAAGACAGAACTTGCCGTGCCACTGCTTGCCCTTGCCGGAAATTGGCTACGGCGCACTGGACTGAGCAGTCCAGTTGCGATCGATTGAATGCCCTGAGAATACAATGACCTGGATGAATGAGAACATCCATAGACAGACTACAAAGTTCATCACTGACCTGTAGGTTTACCTACAGAACCCTTGTTATGACGTCTACTTAGGACACCCCTGCTCTAGATAGTCAAGTTAAATCATCAGCCGAAGCTGGCCCTCACTAAACTTCTATAAACCTCACTAAACTTTACCGTGTTTATTTGTCTAATTTAGTGGAGGTGGAAAACGTTTCAAATGAGATCTGTTTATTTGTGGGGATCCTCATTAAGATGTATATAGCCTTCCTAATGTTTCTTCCAGGCCCTTCGTAGCGGCATCAATTCTGTTCTTATGCGGCTGACATGCTCAAAGACAGTCCTCCATGAGCACATAGAAATGCAGCCCATCCCTCTCAATCCCCCCTAAACAATAGAGGAGAGCAGTGAGGCAGCGAGTTGAGGTCACACCCCTCCCACAGTGAAACAAAGCGACCTCTGTGTTTTTCATTTCTGCTTTCAGATTTCTTTTTGCCCCCGTTTATTTTTTTTCATTTTTTTGCTTTTATGCTGCTCACTGGACTGGTGAGAGCTCTGTGTCTCCCTGCTTTTTCTATGCGCTTCTCACTATAAAGGGGTGGTAATTGGAAAATGGAAGCAAAGTACTGTAATAGAGGTAGAAAATGCTGCTATACTTACGGCTAAATAGAGCATTGTGTACATAGCAAATGAAGCGTGGCCAGAGAAGAAGGACTTCCTAAAAAGTAGAGTGGAAAAGACGTCAGTTTAATAAGCATTTTTATACTGTGGATGAATGTATAGACTAGGGTTGTACGGTATATTGGTATTAGTATAGTACCAAATATGATTAATTAGTATCGCGATAAAGTATCGGTCCGCCTGTAATGATACCAAGTACAGTAGCGTATCTAGTCGATACTACTATGATGACATCAATATTTTTTGGCATCACAACATCTTCTTTCGTTTTTTAAAAATGTATATTATGTTTATAAACTCAGGAAATATGTCCCTGGACACATGAGGACTTTGAATATGACCCATGTATAATCCTGTAACGACTTGGTATCTGATTGATACCCAAATCTGTGGTATGATCCAAAACTAATGTAAAGTATCAAAAAACAGAAGATCAAATGATTATTACATTTTAACCGAAGTGTAGATAGAACATGTTCAAAGAGAAAGTAAGCAGATATTAACAGTAAATGAACAAGTAGATTAATAATTAATTTTCTACCATTTGTCCTTGATAATTTTGACACAATAATAGAATGATAAATGACGCAATATGTTACAGCATATGTCAGCAGACTAAATTAGGAGTCTTTGTTTGCTTACTCACTATTAAAAGACAAGTTGTCTTGTATGCTCACTATTTTATTTAAGGACAAACTTGCAATAAGAATTATATGTTTAATGTGCCCTAAGATTTTTTGTTAAAACAAAGCCAATAATGCGAGTTTGATCATAATGAGTTTGATCATATTACGCCTATACTGGCTCACCTGCACTGGCTTCCTGTGCACTTAAGATGTGACTTTAAGGTTTTACTACTTACGTATAAAATACTACACGGTCTAGCTCCGTCCTATCTTGTCGATTGCATTGTACCATATGTCCCGGCAAGAAATCTGCGTTCAAAGAACTCCGGCTTATTAGTGATTCCCAGAGCCCAAAAAAAGTCTGCGGGCTATAGAGCGTTTTCTATTCGGGCTCCAGTACTATGGAATGCCCTCCCGGTAACAATTAGAGATGCTACCTCAGTAGAAGCATTTAAGTCCCATCTTAAAACTCATTTGTATACTCTAGCCTTTAAATAGCCCCCCTGTTAGACCAGTTGATCTGCCGTTTCTTTTCTTTTCTCCTCTGCTCCCCTTTTCCTTGAGGGGGGGGGCACAGGTCCGGTGGCCATGGATGAAGTGCTGGCTGTCCAGAGTCGGGACCCGGGGTGGACCGCTCGCCTGTGCATCGGCTGGGAACATCTCTGCGCTGCTGACCCGTCTCCGCTCGGGATGGTGTCCTGCTGGCCCCACTATGGACTGGACTCTTACTATTATGTTGGATCTACTATGGACTGGACTCTCACAATATTATGTCAGACCCACTCGACATCCATTGCTTTCGGTCTCCCCTAGAGGGGGGGGGGGTTACCCACATATGCGGTCCTCTCCAAGGTTTCTCATAGTCATTCACATCGACGTCCCACTGGGGTGAGTTTTTCCTTGCCCGTATGTGGGCTTTGTACCGAGGATGTCGTTGTGGCTTGTGCAGCCCTTTGAGACACTTGTGATTTAGGGCTATATAAATAAAGATTGATTGATTGAGATTGAATGCAATTTGTTGTGGTCCCCTTTATTTAGAAAAGTACCGAAAAGTACCGAAATACATTTTGGTATCGGGACAACACTAGTTCACAGTATACATCCCTAGTTCCATGTATAGGTTAGTTATCTACCGATTACTCAAATATTTACTTATATTATGGGATATGATTGCCAGATTCATTTTCCAGAGGAAAAAATACATGAAGAGAACTTGTTAGTAAAATTTCAATCATCTGGACGCTATAGGTACAGGGACAACACTAGTATGTATGTGTAGAAAGTATACCGTAAGTATAAATGGATGGAAGGATGGATGAATGGATTGATGGATACATGGACACACACATGAATGGATAGATGGAGGGGTTGGTAAGTGGGTAAATAGATGCATGGATGATGGATAGATAGATGAATGGATGTATGGGTCTAAGGATGCATGCATAAATTAATATACAGATGGATGGATAGATAGGGAACACACACCTGGCCTCCTCTATCAATCGACGGTCAGTTTTGGGACAGAGTGGTTCTATGTATGTTCCATCCGTGCATTGGAGCGACGCATACGTGACCCCACACACCGACAGGAAGTGCGGCCGCAGACGGCCCACACTCAGCTTGGCTATGTTTGTCAGTGATTGGCCAACGCAGCAGCCAAACAGGAAGCAGCCCAACTCCTTGTACAGACAGGACACATACTTGTTCTTGACAAAAGCCTTGGAGGTGACACCTAGGTACCGCAGCCGGTAACACTCCCCTAAAGCGATCTGCAGGTGGACATGTGACGGAAACCACCATGTTAAAAAGGTTGTGTGGAGTTTATTGATGTTGATGACCACTCACCGTGACGCCCGTGATGAGGATGCCGGCAGCGATGAGGACTTCATCTGGTATGGTCTCAGAGCGCAAGTAGGGGTAGGCGATGCTGAGGTCTCCACAAATAAAACCTCTTTTGTAAGGACTCACTGCCTTCAGCTCAGATACAAAGAACGGGATGGAAGCTAAAAGGGGGAGATAAGCGACATCAGGATCAATGTTTATGTTACTACAACATCATTTCACTTCCTCAATAGATTCCATCTCAGACCAAGGCCTACATGTTCAGGATGGGTGAATTGAGGCTTCAGACAAGGGTTGTACGGTATACCGGTATTAGTATAGTACCGCGATACTAATGAATCATATTCGGTACTATACTGCCTCTAAAAAGTACCAGTCATCCAAAATTAATGTAAAGTATCAAACAACAGAAGAATAAGTGATTATTACATTTTAACAGAAGTGTAGACAGAACATGTTAAAATAGAAAGTAGGCAGATGTTAACAGTAAATGAACAAGTAGATTAATAATTCATTTTCTACAACTTGTCCTTAATATCCATCCATCCATCCATCTTCTTCCGCTTATCCGAGGTCGGGTCGCGGGGGCAGCAGCCTAAGCAGGGAAGCCCAGACTTCCCTCTCCCCAGCCACTTCGTCCAGCTCCTCCCGGGGAATCCCGAGGCGTTCCCAGGCCAGCCGGGAGACATAGTCTTCCCAACGTGTCCTGGGTCTTCCTCGTGGCCTCCTACCGGTCGGACATGCCCTAAACACCTCCTTAGGGAGGCGCTCGGGTGGCATCCTGACCAGATGCCCGAGCCACCTCATCTGGCTCCTCTCGATGTGGAGGAGCAGCGGCTTTACTTTGAGCTCCCCCCGGATGGCAGAGCTTCTCACCCTATCTCTAAGGGAGAGCCCCGCCACCCGGCGGAGGAAACTCATTTCGGCCGCTTGTACCCGTGATCTTGTCCTTTCGGTCATAACCCAAAGCTCATGACCATAGGTGAGGATGGGAACGTAGATCGACCGGTAAATTGAGAGCTTTGCCTTCCGGCTCAGCACCTTCTTCACCACAACGGATCGATACAGCGTCCGCATTACTGAAGACGCCCCAGCAAACAAAGGCTCCTAATTTAGCTGCTGACATATGCAGTAACATATTGTGTCATTTTCCATTCTATTATTTTGTCAAAATTATCAAAATTGTCCTTAATAATTTTGACAAAATAATAGAATGGAAAATGACACAATATGTTACTGCATATGTCAGCAGCTAAATTAGGAGCCTTTGTTTGCTTACTTACTACTAAAAGACAAGTTGTCTTGTATGTTCACTATTTTATTTAAGGACACACTTGCAATAAGAAACATATGTTTAATGTACCCTAAGATTTTTTTGTTAAAATAAAGCCAATAATGCAATTTTTTTGTGGTCCCCTTTATTTAGAAAAGTACCAAAAAGTATCAAAATCATTTTAAAGTTAAAAGTTAAAGTACCAATGATTGTCACACACACACTAGGTGTGGCAAGATTATTCTCTGCATTTGACCCATCACCCTTGATCACCCCCTGGGAGGTGAGGGGAGCAGTGGGCAGCAGCGGTGGCCGCGCCCGGGAATCATTTTGGTGATTTAACCCCCAATTCCAACCCTTGATGCTGAGTGCCAAGCAGGGAGGTAATGGGTCCCATTTTTATAGTCTTTGGTATGACTCGGCTGGGGTTTGAACTCACAACCTACCGATCTCAGGGCGGACAATTTTGATACCGGTACCAACATATTGGTATCGGGACACCACTATTTCAGACACACATCAACTTTGAGAGATGCACTGGAAAAACCTGATTCCCGGCTTCTTAAAAATAGACTTTAACATGAAATACATAATTTAGATACGAATATGTTGTACATATTTGTCTGACTCCTTATCCCAACTACTGTTTTTCTTAAACAACATTTGACCAAATTCTTAGTCCTATCTTGTCGATTGCATTGTACCATATGTCCCGGCAAGAAATCTGCGTTCAAAGAACTCCGGCTTATTAGTGATTCCCAGAGCCCAAAAAAAGTCTGCGGGCTATAGAGCGTTTTCTATTCGGGCTCCAGTACTATGGAATGCCCTCCCGGTAACAATTAGAGATGCTACCTCAGTAGAAGCATTTAAGTCCCATCTTAAAACTCATTTGTATACTCTAGCCTTTAAATAGCCCCCCTGTTAGACCAGTTGATCTGCCGTTTCTTTTCTTTTCTCCTCTGCTCCCCTTTTCCTATGGACTGGACTCTTACTATTATGTTGGATCCACTATGGACTGGACTCTCACAATATTATGTCAGACCCACTCGACATCCATTGCTTTCGGTCTCCCCTAGAGGGGGGGGGGTTACCCACATATGCGGTCCTCTCCAAGGTTTCTCATAGTCATTCACATCGACGTCCCACTGGGGTGAGTTTTTCCTTGCCCGTATGTGGGCTTTGTACCGAGGATGTCGTTGTGGCTTGTGCAGCCCTTTGAGACACTTGTGATTTAGGGCTATATAAATAAAGATTGATTGATTGATTGAAATTCTAAAACATTTCTGCAGAGAAACCCTATCTGTTGATAATTTCTGAACATTTGCCGTCGAGTTAAAAATTATTGCAGATGTGACAAATACATTTGACCAGTGGTGTGTCGTCAGGGCCAGCATGCCCTTCTCTGCTGGCCGAACATAACCAAAAATCACAATCATAATTAAAGATAAAAGCATTTTTTTATTTACTTTTCCTAAATATCTAAAAGTATGCATATTATCTTCATGTCATATTATGCTCCTTCCAGTGCTGTTGTTTTTAGTTTTAGTTTGTATCCAATCAGAATTCAGCTAGCTTATGTTGCCATGCTGTACCAAATCTGCCCCGGGGCCTTCAGAATCAACAATGCAGGCGTCCGTGCATACAGTTGATAGACAGTTGCGATAGCCAATCAGATCACAAGTTGTTGATAGTAGCCTATCTAGGTAGCCTGATGTTAACGAGACTGTGATTGGATACTCACTTGTCATTCCAAAGTGACGTGTTGACCCACAAAGAAGGAGTACAAAACATTGACTAGTGTGTGTGTGTGTGACAATCATTGGTACTTTAACTTTTTTATTAGGTGGCAGATATATATTGGGTGTCTTGTATGTTCACTATTTTCTTTAAGGACAAACTTGCAATAAGAAACATGTTTAATGTACCCTAAGATTTTTTGTTAAAATAAAGCCAATAATGCCATTTTTTGTGGTCCCCTTTATTTAGAAAAGTATCGAAAAGTACCGAAAAGTATCGAAATACATTTTGGTATCGGGAAAACACTAGTTCACGGTATACATCAAACTCCTGTCACTCTGCTTCACACTCTCCACACACCCTTATGACCCTTGCTGCTCTTTTTCATGCCATTTTCTCGTCCAAGTAAGTTTTCTTTATTCATGCCGAAAAGTATCGAAATACATTTTGGTATCGGGAAAACACTAGTTCACGGTATACATCAAACTCCTGTCACTCTGCTTCACACTCTCCACACACCCTTATGACCCTTGCTGCTCTTTTTCATGCCATTTTCTCGTCCAAGTAAGTTTTCTTTATTCATGCCATAGTTTGTCAGTTTTGTTTCATTGTTCATAGTTTCTGCCTTTGTGCAAGTTTTGTGTTTATAGTCAAGTTTTGTACTTCCGCCCTTGTGCGCGCTATTTGTTTATTCTTTTTTTGAGTGTTAAAATTAAATATGTATTTACGGTATACATCCCTAGATCCCTGTATAGGTTAGTTATCTACCCATTACTCCAAAAAAAATTATATTATGGGATGAGTGCCAGATTCATTTTCCAGAGGAAAAAATACATAAAGAGAACTTGTTAGTAATATGTCAATCATCTGGACGCTACGGGTCCTTTAATTAAGGACATTTGACCAAAAGAGTTTCTCCAATTAGGTGACAGTTGGACATGGACATATTTTACTTTTTAAGCAATCCCCTTGATCAGATAGCAGTAATAAGGTCTTCTCCTGTGACAAATGAGCAGGAGACAGAGAATGTACCGTAATGAGGAACTGACAAAAGGTCAAACTCGTAGTTTTACAGTATGATAATGTTGGCGGCCCCAGAGTTTTTCTCTGGAGAAACTAAGCCATTGGACCATTGAGAGGAATGTGAAGGTCACTCCATGCATGGCTCCACCGGGATTGAAGGAACTCGCCAGAATGCTCCCGTTTCCTGAGCGAACATACGCGCAATCGAGAGACTGTGAAGTGGACAAGTTAAAATGGAAAAAAAAAGGTCTCAGTCTGCGCAAGTTGGAGAAAAAGGAGAGAAAGGAGGTTTTTGTTTGTGACTTCATCTCAACTCGTCCCTAGAAAACAAAGCGTGAATGCTGGAGCCTGAAGCAGCCTGACACTGCCTGTTTGTCTCGCTGTACACGCTCCCCAAGCCCCACGTCCCACCCTCCCCCCCCCATTAACAACAACAGTACCTTTTTATTGTATGCCTCTATTAAGCTTGGACTCTATCACATGTCTGCAAAAATGCACGTCGTTCTGTCCTCATCACGTCTAGTCCGGTGTTAAAACACACGACCTCGTCGTCCAATCAGTGTGTGTGCACGTTAGCCGTCATTACATCATTCTTCCTGTCCTGTCATCTACTGCATACTTTGACCATGGGAGAGAGGGGACAGCTACCACGCAAACACGCACACGCGCTGGGGACCGTGCATATTATTTATAGAAAAATACAATTCCCCCGATTCCCCATCGACTCTGCTCTACCCTGAGAACTAGGGGTTGCCATGGAAACAGTAGAATTCCCGAGGCAATGCACAATCCAGCTGGCAGGAGAGCTTTGGAGTGCATGTTTGGTAGGGAAACACAAGTCACACATGTGCAGAGTGGAAAAGGGGGGGGGAAAAAAACAAAAAAACAAACCTGAAAACTTTTCTGAAAACACCAAATCTAAAATATCATCCTTAGAGAAAGTCAACCCCCGAAGCCCAAGTCCAAAATGAATACTTTAAAAAGTCCTTGTTTGTATATTATAAAGTAGCCTTGGTAATCACTCCAGTGTGAATTCTTTCAAAGAGCCCCACATGACGTACAATTGATACTGTTAGAAATGGACATTCACCAGACACTGCATTAAGCACAACCTACAAGTGCATTGTAAAAAAAATGGGAATATTGCGCAAAACATTTTTGACTCAAGTAGGGTTGTGTCAGGACTTGGACTATGGCGTGGTTTGTTCTCCCGAGGTGCAAATGATTTGGACCAGATATGACGTGCAGGTGAATACATATTTAATTTTAACACTCAAAAAAAGAATAAACAAATGGCGCACACAAGGGCGGAAGTACAAAACTTGACTATAAACACAAAACTTGCACAAAGGCAGAAACTATGAACAATGAAACAAAACTTGCAAACTATGGCATGAATAAAGAAAACTTACTTGGACGAGAAAACGGCATGAAAAAGAGCAGCGAGGGTCATAAGTGTGTGTGGAGAGCGTGAAGCAGAGTGACAGGAGTTTGATGTCGCCAGGCTGACTGGTTAAATAGTAGTGACATGATTAAAGACAGGTGCGTGAGTCGTGAGGGCAGGTGAAAACTAATGAGTTGCTATGGTGACAAACAAGAGTGCACAATGAGTCCAAATGTGGAACAGGTGAAACTAATGGGTAACCATGGACACAAGACAAGGGAGTGAAAAGCAGGAACTAAAAAGAGTCCAAAACCAAGCAGAACATAACTTAAACAAAACAAGCTCTGTGAGAAGTGCCATATAAACAAAATGTTTTCCCTTACTTACTGACATAAGTAAGTGACATCACGAACTTCAGAGGCTGCAATATGACAACTGGGGATCAGAGTGCGACACTGGCAGAGGAGCTTAACTGTTTCTTTGCCCGTTTCGAAACCCCCCAGCGACACTCATCTGCTCCAGCCCTGCCCCCGCCGGGCTCCGGCGCCACTCCACTCACTGTACAGGAGCACAGTGTCAGACGAGTGCTCCTGGCTGTGAACCCCAGGAAGGCTACCGGACCAGACGGAGTACCTGGAAAGGTGCTCAGGACGTGCGCCCACCAGCTCGCTCCCCCCCTCACCAGGATCTTCAACCTCTCCCTGGCTCAGGCAGTCATCCCATCCTGCCTGAAGTCATCTACAATAATCCCGGTGCCGAAGAAGTCTCCCATCACCAGCCTAAATGATTACCGACCAGTGGCCCTCACTCCGGTAATCATGAAGTGCTTCGAGCGACTTGTTCTCCAGCACATCAAGGACCAAATCCCTCCAGACTTCGACCCCCACCTGGCAACTCCCGGGTTAAATAGTAGTGACATGATTAAAGACAGGTGCGTGAGTCGTGAGGGCAGGTGAAAACTAATGAGTTGCTATGGTGACAAACAAGAGTGCACAATGAGTCCAAATGTGGAACAGGTGAAACTAATGGGTAACCATGGACACAAGACAAGGGAGTGAAAAGCAGGAACTAAAAAGAGTCCAAAACCAAGCAGAACATAACTTAAACAAAACATGATCACACAGACATGACAGGTTGTATGGTATACCGCTATTAGTATAAGTACCGCGATACTAATTAATCATATTCGGTACTATACCGCCTCTAAAAATGACCGGTTCGCCACCTTCCCTGTCGTCGTCACGTCGTGTCATTGCCGGTTTACTAGCAGACGAGCATGTTCGGCGGCGCACAGTCACGGAGTACTTACAAGCAGACACAGTGTGTAGACAGAAAAGGGAGAACGGACGCATTTTGGCTTGAAAACTAACGATAAAGGTGAAGTTATAACACTTAAACGCCCTCAGGAAGAGGTGCTTTAAGACAGTGGTTCTCAAATGGGGGTACTTGAAGGTAATGCCAAGGGGCACATGAGATTTTTTTTAAATATTCCAAAAATAGCAACAATTCAAAAATCCTTTATAAATATATTTATTGAATAATACTTCAACAAAATATGAATGTAAGTTCATAAACTGAACATCAAATCAAGTAGGCTATTCCATTCATTACAATGCAACAATGCAACAATGCAATATTCAGTGTCGACAGCTAGATTTTTTGTGGACATGTTCCATAAATATTGATGTTAAAGATTTCTTTTATTGTGAAGAAATGTTTAAAATTTAAGTTCATGAATCCAGATGGATCTCTATTACAATCCCCAAAGAGGGCACTTTAAGTTGATAATTACTTCTATGTGTAGAAATCTTTATTTATAATTGAATCACTTGTTTATTTTTCCACAAGTTTTTAGTTATTTTTATATCTTTTTTTCCAAATAGTTCTAGAAAGACCACTACAAATGAGAAATATTTTGTACTGTTATACAATTTAATAAATCAGAAACTGATGACATAGTGCTGTATTTTACTTCATTTATCTCCTTTTTTCAACCAAAAATGCTTTGCTCTGATTAGGGGGTACTTGAATTAAAAAAATGTTCACAGGGGGTACATCACTGAAAAAAGGTTGAGAACCACTGCTTTAAGACATGGGAGTTGGCAGTGTTTTAGCTACTTCTAAAATCACTAATCCTCGCCTCCGTGGCGACAAATAAAGTACGTTTCTTACAAGTATCATCCCTGCAGGACAAGGAATAGCTAAACATGCTTCACTACACACCGTAGCTCACCGGCGTCAAAATGTAAACAAACGCCATTGGTGGATCTACACCTAACATCCACTGTAATGATACCAAGTACAGGAGCGTATCTAGTCGATACTACTATGATTGCGTCGATATTTTTTGGCATCACAACATCTTATTTTGTTTAAAAACAAATGATATGATGTTTATAAACGCAGGAAATATGTCCCTGGACACATGAGGACTTTGAATATCAATCAATCAATCTTTATTTATATAGCCCTAAATCACAAGTGTCTCAAAGGGCTGCACAAGCCACAACGACATCCTCGGTACAAAGCCCACATACGGGCAAGGAAAAACTCACCCCAGTGGGACGTCGATGTGAATGACTATGAGAAACCTTGGAGAGGACCGCATATGTGGGTAACCCCCCCCTCTAGGGGAGACCGAAAGCAATGGATGTCGAGTGGGTCTGACATAATATTGTGAGAGTCCAGTCCATAGTGGATCCAACATAATAGTAAGAGTCCAGTCCATAGTGGGGCCAGCAGGACACCATCCCGAGCGGAGACGGGTCAGCAGCGCAGAGATGTTCCCAGCCGATGCACAGGCGAGCGGTCCACCCCGGGTCCCGACTCTGGACAGCCAGCACTTCATCCATGGCCACCGGACCTGTGCCCCCCCCCTCAAGGAAAAGGGGAGCAGAGGAGAAAAGAAAAGAAACGGCAGATCAACTGGTCCAACAGGGGGGCTATTTAAAGGCTAGAGTATACAAATGAGTTTTAAGATGGGACTTAAATGCTTCTACTGAGGTAGCATCTCTAATTGTTACCGGGAGGGCATTCCATAGTACTGGAGCCCGAATAGAAAATGCTCTATAGCCCGCAGACTTTTTTTTATATGACCAATGTATGATCCTGTAACTACCAAAACTAATGTAAAGCATCCAAAAAAGAGAAGAATAAGTGATTGTTACATTTTAACAGACTTGTAGATAGAACACGTTAAAAGAGAAAGTAAGCAGATATTAACAGTAAGTGAACGAGTAATAATTCATTTTCTACCACTTGTCCTTAATAATGTTGACAAAATAATAGAATGATAAATGACCCAATATGTTACTGCATATGTCAGCAGACTAATTAGGAGCCTTTAATTGTTTACTTACTACTAAAAGACAAGTTGTCTTGTATGTTCACTATTTTATTTAGGGACACAATTGCAATAAGAAACATATGTTTAATGTTTTGTTAAAATAAAGCCAATAATGCAATTTTTTTGTGGTCCTCTTTATTTAGAAAAGTACCAAAAAGTATCGAAATACATTTTGGTACTTACCGGTACCATAATATTGGTATCGGGACATCACTAGACTCAAGAGTTGAATTCTGAGTAAAATAACCAGTTAAAAGTGTAAAGTATGTTTTGGTTTTTGTTTTTACAGTTTAAAACGTGAATCAGTTCATCAACTTAATAGTGTTTTGAGATAAGAGCTCAGAGAATTGTTAGCTAAAAATTCAGTTCCAAGCATCCCTATTAGTTTTACTCACAAGCATTAACTTATGTGTGCTTATTTTGAGTGTACCGTTTGTATTTTAACCATGTGATGCACTTAGCGAGCTTGCTCTGTGAGAAGTGCCATATAAACAAAATGTTTTCCCTTACTTACTGACATAAGTAAGTGACATCACGAACTTCAGAGGCTGCAATATGACAACTGCGGATCAGAGTGCGACACTGGCAGAGGAGCTTAACTGTTTCTTTGCCCGTTTCGAAACCCCCCAGCGACACTCATCTGCTCCAGCCCTGCCCCCGCCCCCACCGGGCTCCGGCGCCACTCCACTCACTGTACAGGAGCACAGTGTCAGACGAGTGCTCCTGGCTGTGAACCCCAGGAAGGCTACCGGACCAGACGGAGTACCTGGAAAGGTGCTCAGGACGTGCGCCCACCAGCTCGCTCCCCCCCTCACCAGGATCTTCAACCTCTCCCTGGCTCAGGCAGTCATCCCATCCTGCCTGAAGTCATCTACAATAATCCCGGTGCCGAAGAAGTCTCCCATCACCAGCCTGAATGATTACCGACCAGTGGCCCTCACTCCGGTAATCATGAAGTGCTTCGAGCGACTTGTTCTCCAGCACATCAAGGACCATATCCCTCCAGACTTCGACCCCCACCAGTTCGCATACCGGGCGAACAGGTCCACAGAGGACGCCATCGCTGTTGCTCTCCACTCTGCTCTGAACCACCTGGAGCAGCAGCAGAGCTACGTCCGGATGCTCTCTGTGGACTATAGCTCTGCCTTCAATACAATAATCCCGGACAGACTCTGCAATAAACTGGACACTCTTGGCCTCCCCCCTCTCACAAACGCCTGGATAAGGGACTTCCTAACGGACCGACCCCAGAATGTGAGACTTGGCCCGCACCTCTCATCCTCCCGCACGCTGAGCATCGGCTCCCCACAGGGCTGTGTGCTGAGCCCTCTCCTCTACTGCCTTTACACCCATGACTGCAGTCCGGCCCACAGTGACAACCTTACCGTCAAGTTCGCCGACGATACCACAGTGGTCGGGCTCATCTCCAGGGGTGACGAGGCTGCCTACAGAGAGGAGGTCCTGAAGCTGACGGCCTGGTCTTCGGAGAACAACCTCGCTCTCAACACCAGCAAGACCAGAGAGATCATCGTCGACTTCAGGAGGAGCAGCACCGACCCTGCCCCCCTCTACATCAACGGCGAGCGTGTAGAGAGGGTCCACAGCTTCAGGTACCTTGGAGTCCACATCTCTAATGACTTCTCCTGGACAGTCAACACCACATCAATCATCAAGAAGGCTCAGCAGCGGCTACACTTCCTTAGAGTCCTCGGGAAGTACAACCTGAAGCCTGACCTGCTGCTGACCTTCTACCGCTCGTCCATCGAGAGCCTGCTGACCTACTGTATTACGGTATGGTACGGCAGCTGCACTGCAGCAGACAGGGAGAGGCTGCAAAGAGTGGTCAAGACGGCTCAGAAGATCATCGGCCGCCCTCTCCCCTCTCTGACGGACATCTACACCTCCCGCTGCCTCAACAGAGCCAGTGCCATCATCAAGGACAGCACCCACCCTGGCTCTGACCTGTTCCACCTGCTGCCCTCTGGGAAGCGCTACAGGTGCATTAAAACCAAAACAAACAGGCTAAAGAACAGCTTCTTCCCCAGGGCCATAACCATCCTGAACGGACTGCCCCATTGTCCCTCATAACTGCCTTCTCTTCGGTGCAATAACCCATTCCACCAACCACCCTGTTTTTTTTTGTGTTTTTTTTCATGTATATATTCATTTCACACCATATTCATTGCACTTCTACATTTTTTTATATTTTTATATATTTGCACATTGTTTTTCTAGCATGCACACATCGCAGTGTATGGAATGGCCTCAATCTCGTTACCTTGCGTAATGACAATAAAGCTGATTCTGATTCTGATTCTGATAACTTTGTTTGTCCAACTACGGCCATGGACGAAAGTGAGTGTGAAGGACAGTGCCGAGAAAAAACAACAACAGGTAGATTCATTGAATTAAAAAAGGTAATCATTAAAAACATGACTGAGCGTGTCGCCAACTTGGCTAAGCAATTTGAGCGTATCACTGCTCACCTGCACCATACTCAAGCAGCCAAGAATGTTTCAATAATATCCAAACGACAGACATTTTATCCATGAAAATATGGAAAAGCTGCTGATGGTGTGTTTGACCCAGAAGTACATGGAATCCAAGTTAAATGCTGTGCATTATTAATAAATGACTTAATAAACTATTAGTACAAGTAGTACATGCTATGGTATTGTTTTCATCCAATATTTCATATCTAAAAGTTGTTTTTAAAGGCATGTTACATGTTAACATTGTGCTGGTTGGGGGGAGGGCAAGCACCAATTAGGGAGATATTGATTTTTGAGAAACATGTGTTTTAGTTAAGAGCTCCATCACAGAACCAATTATGCTCGTAAGATGAGGTACTACTCCTTATATTATTCAACATTTGGGTAATTTCTCACATTTCATGAGTTACTGGAATTGTTTTTTTTTTCTATTTTATCGTCAGCTGTAATCATCAAAATTACTAAGAAATACATTCTTGAAAATGGTCAACCTGGTAATTGCATACAATATTTCACTTCTTTGAAAAGTAACGTTTCAGAGACGGATTCTAGGGGCCCATGATGGAGGGGGGGCAATGATGATGAAATTATAATACAGAATAAATAATGACACTGTGTTGGGGGCCCTGTAAAGATTCTTTTCATGGGGCCCAAAATCCCTAGCGGCGCCCCTGTTCACAGACATTCACACAGAAGTGTGTTAAGTTATTTTGACATTATTATCAACTAACTTGCTTCTGCGCGTGTGCATGTCCACACAATATAACCTATAGTAAAAGTGTATGTGTTTTTTTCCATTTATTTAATATTGACATCAGTGTAGCACTGTTAAATATTAATTGTTACACTTTGCAGTTTTGTCAATATTTTTGTAGTGCTTGGGTGAAAATATAACACTAAATCTAAAAATGATGAGCAAAAATACACTGTCCATAAACTAAATTTAAGGAAACGTGAAACAAAAATAATGTGATATGGTTGATTATTTCATTATATTAGTTTATAAGAGTGAATACAAATGAATAATTTACCCAGGACGAGGCAAAGTATGTCCAAAGCCACTAGAAGTTTCCGAGTGGATAAAGTAAATCCACCAATCTCAATCACTTTCTTTCTGGTGCTCCTCTCCATCACCGGGGCTTCTGGCCGCACCGCCCGGCTTTTAGTCGCTTTGGGTCGGATCTCTGAGCTGACACGGGCGCGGTGTGGCCCACCACCAGACTGGTCCAGCATGACGAGTGACGTCGGGGTAAAAAAAAAAGCACCGGACAACTTTTTTGTCATTCGTAACTTGGGGGACAGCCTTGACTCCAAACACGCCTCAGAGACGACCACACAGCGGGTGTCATTTGCGCTGCGGTGACGTCACGACGAAGTACCCTTTTGACGCATTTTTAGAAGATGCTGGCATAAGTTGTCCTTTTAAGACTCGTCCTGATTGGCAGGAGAATATTTGAAAACTCTATATACTTCTATATTGCGTTATTATTATTTGTATTACATTCATTCATTTATTTAATTTAATTTGGATTAACTTTTCGCGTTCATTATTCTAAAGCACAAGTGTCAAACTCAAGGCCCGGGGGCCAAATCTGGCCCACCACATCATTTTTGTCAGGCTTGTCACCGACAGTTTGGTTATGTTTTACAAACCCCGTTTCCATATGAGTTGGGAAATTGTGTTAGATGTAAATATAAACGGAATACAATGATTTGCAAATCCTTTTAAACCCATATTCAATTGAATGCACTATAAAGACAAGATATTTGATGTTCAAACTCATAAACGTTATTTTTTTGCAAATAATAATTAACTTAGAATTTCATGGCTGCAACACGTGCCAAAGTAGATGGGAAAGGGCATGTTCACCACTGTGTTTCATGGCCTTTCCTTTTAACAACACTCAGTAAACGTTTGGGAACTGAGGAGACACATTTTTGAAGCTTCTCAGGTGGAATTCTTTCCCATTCTTGCTTGATGTACAGCTTAAGTTGTTCAACAGTCCGGGGGTCTCCGTTGTGGTATTTTAGGCTCCATAATGCGCCACACATTTTCAATGGGAGACAGGTCTGGACTACTGGCAGGCCAGTCTAGTACCCGCACTCTTTTACTATGAAGCCACGTTGATGTAACACGTGGCTTGGCATTGTCTTGCTGAAATAAGCAGGGGCGTCCATTTTTAACGTTGCTTGGATGGCAACATATGTTGCTCCAAAACCTGTATGTACCTTTCAGCATTAATGGCACCTCTTACAGATGTGTAAGTTACCCATGTCTTGGGCACTAATACACCCCCATACCATCATAGATGCTGGCTTTTACACTTTTTGCCTATAACAATCCGGATGGTTCTTTTCCTCTTTACACGACGTCCACAATTTCCAAAGACAATTTGGAAATGTGGACTCGTCAGACCACAGAACACTTTTCCACTTTGTATCAGTCCATCTTAGATGAGCTCAGGCCCAGCGAAGCCGACGGCGTTTCTGGGTGTTGTTGATAAATAGTTTTTGCCTTGCATAGGAGAGTTTTAACTTGCACTTAGATGTAGCGACCAACTAGTTACTGACAGTGGTTTTCTGAAGTGTTCCTGAGCCCATGTGGTGATATCCTTTACACACTGATGTCGCTTGTTGATGCAGTACAGCCTGAGGGATCGAAGGTCACGGGCTTAGCTGCTTACGTGCAGTGATTTCTCCAGATTCTCTGAACCCTTTGATGATATTACGGACCGTAGATGGTGAAATCCCTAAATTCCTTGCAATAGCTGGTTGAGAAAGGTTTTTCTTAAACTGTTCAACAATTTGCTCACGCATTTGTTGACAAAATGGTGACCCTCGCCCCATCCTTGTTTGTGAATGACTGAGCATTTCATGGAATCTACTTTTATACCCAATCATGGCACCCACCTGATCCCAATTTGCCTGTTCACCTGTGGGATGTTCCAAATAAGTGTTTGATGAGCATTCCTCAACTTTATCAGTATTTTTTGCCACCTTTCCCAACTTCTTTGTCACATGTTGACTGGCATCAAATTCTAAAGTTAATGATTATTTGCAAAAAAAAAAAAAAGTTTATCAGTTTGAACATCAAATATGTTGTCTTTGCAGCATATTCAACTGAATATGGGTTGAAAATGATTTGCAAATCATTGTATTCCGTTTATATTTACATCTAACACAATTTTCCAACTCATATAGAAACGGGGTTTGTAGTTTTTCCTCTGTGTTTGTGTTTTATTTCCTGTCAGCGCTCTTATTTTGGTTCAGTTTCCTGCTTGTCTCCCTGAGCGCTGTTTCCCCTCACCTGCGGCTGATTGGCAGCCTGGCACACCTGGTGTCAATCAGCCGGCTACTATTTATACCTGCCTCGCCCTCCAGTCAGTGCTGGAGTAATGTTTGCTGTGTGCTGTTAGCTGTTTGTAACCAGTTTGCCTGCTTCCTGGTTCCTAGTTCCTGATTCCTGTTTCCCTGCATTTTATTTTTGACATTAAAAGTCATGTTTTCCTGCAAAAAGCCTGCCATCTGTGCATCTTGGGGTTCAACAGCAACACTTCCTGACAGATTGCAGTCATCGCAACTAAAACACAAACCCAGTGGTGCTCAAAACAGGAAGTGAGGGAATCGCCCTCCACATAATTTAATCTTGGCTTGCCAATGCATTTTACAAAGCTCGTTACATAATTTTAACCTGGCACGGAATTTTATGTGGTCCGACATTTTATTGTGGCCTGCTAATTTATTTTATGTTCCATATTTTATCGTGGCACACCACATCATCATTTGAATTCTCATTTGTATTAAGTCCTAATTTTTTATTGTAGATGTGTTCATACATTTTATATCACTTGTTATTTCCATTAAGGCATTTTACATACATACATATGTATATGTATATATACATATTAGGGTTGTACAGTATACCGGTATTAGTATAGTACCACGATACTAACGAATCATATGCGGTACTATACCGCCTCTAAAAAGTACCGATCCCCCGTCGTCGTCATGTTAAGTCATTACCGGTTTACGAGCAGAGGAGCATGTTCGGCAGCGCACAATCACAGAGTACTTACAAGCAGACACAGTGTGTAGACAGAAAAGGGAGATCGGACGCATTTTGGCTTAAAAACTAACGATAAAGGTGAAACGATGAAACGACCTCAGGAAGATGTGCTTTAAGACATGGCTAGCTGCAATCTGCAGTTTTTTAGCTACTTCTAAATTACTAATCCTCGCCTCCATGGCGACAAATAAAGTGAGTTTATTACAAGTATCATCCCTGCAGGACGAGGAATTGCTAAACATGCTTCACTACACACCGTAGCTCACCGGCGTCTAAATGTAAACAAACGCCATTGGTGGATCTACACCTAACATCCACTGTAATGATACCAAGTACAGGAGCGTATCTAGTCGATACTACTATGATTACGTCTTCAGTAATGCGGACGCTGTATCGATCCGTTGTGGTGAAGAAGGAGCTGAGCCAGAAGGCAAAGCTCTCAATTTACCGGTCGATCTACGTTCCCATCCTCACCTATGGTCATGAGCTTTGGGTTATGACCGAAAGGACAAGATCACGGGTACAAGCGGCCGAAATGAGTTTCCTCCGCCGGGTGGCGGGCCTCCCCCTTAGAGATAGGGTGAGAAGCTCTGTCATCCGGGGGGAGCTTAAAGTAAAGCCGCTGCTCCTCCACATCGAGAGGAGCCAGATGAGGTGGTTCGGGCATCTGGTCAGGATGCCACCCGAGCGCCTCCCTAAGGAGGTGTTTAGGGCATGTCCGACCGGTAGGAGGCCACGAGGAAGACCCAGGACACGTTGGGAAGACTATGTCTCCCGGCTGGCCTGGGAACGCCTCGGGATCCCCCGGGAGGAGCTGGACGAAGTGGCTGGGGAGAGGGAAGTCTGGGCTTCCCTGCTTAGGCTGCTGCCCCCGCGACCCGACCTCGGATAAGCGGAAGAAGATGGATGGATGGATGGAATTCATTTTCTATCGCTTGTCCAAAATAATAGAATGGAAAATGACACAATATGCTACTGCAAATGTCAGCAGCTAAATTAGGAGCCTTTGTTTGTTTACTTACTACTAAAAGACAAGTTGTCTTGTATGTTCACAATTTTACTTAAGGACAAACTTGCAATAAGAAACATATGTTTAATGTACCCTAAGATTTTTTGTTAAAATAAAGCCCATAATGCAATTTTTTGTGGTCCCCTTTAATTAGAAAAGTATCGAAAAGTACCGGAATACATTTTGGTACGGGTACCGGTACCAAAATATTGGTATCGGGACAACACACTAATATATATATATATATATATATATACTGTATACATACATGTGTATATATGTTCGAGATTTATAACACTAGTTGCTGTATTTAAACGGGACAGTGATCAAGACGCCATATGTGCACACTCAGCAGGGCCGGTTCCAGGCAGGCATATATTAACCTCCTACTGGTGTATAGCTCTTAAGGTCACTGAGATACGCAGCCCGTTGATCACAATAAGGTGGCAATCTCTCAGTGGGGGAAACTAAAATATTAAAGTTAAATTAAAGCTGCAAGCAGCGTTGGACGGGCCCGCGT